>NW_008669847.1:0-17556 GCF_000695815.1 Acanthisitta chloris | reverse complement strand
CACTGGACTTTCTGTGTCTCTTCACTCTAATCCACTCCAAGGAATCTATCAACAAGAAGCTCAGTTACCCCACCCCAGGGGCAGGTCATAACACCTCATTACCTACAAGAATACTTAGTCAATTCCATAATCAGAACTGTCTTGCTGTCAATTTGCAATAATGCAAAAATTTGCCTTCCACCATTGACAACAATATCCTTGGGTTGGGTAATCATTTAGCTCCCCATGAATAAATTTACCAGCATAATGGGGTCAGGGGAGAGAAGTTGGCCATGGCAAAAATGAATAAATAAATAAATAAAGTAGATAGATAGATAGATAGATAGATAGATAGATAGATAGATAGACACCAGTGCTCATCTTGTTTTCACCATCAAAAGGCTAACAGATTGTATGTATCCATACTCACATCAAGACACAGTTATGTGCATGTGAACAGTTCCACTCAAGGCAAAAAGATAATTTACTAGCTCACAAAACTATGTTTGCACAGTGGTGAACATTTTTGTAGAGCATACTAGGTGGTACATTTTTCCAAGGACCTTTTTTCAAGGTCCTTTCTAATTTGTTTTTACCCCTTTCTGCTCCTTCATCTGTGAACCATCATTCACAGCCAAAAGAATGGTAGTTTTTATTTGACAACTCCATGTTACTAAATTACCTGGAAGCATTGTAGAAAGCAAGTAAGAAAAAAAGTCTTCTCTGTGGACTGTCTCTCAGCTGCTGAATATTTTACAGTAGCTACTCCAGAACAGGTCCATGACTATAGCATAGACCTTGGCCTTAGGAACAACAACTGAGTTCTGCCAGGTTCTCTGTATACACTTTTTCCACTGCAATCAGTGACCATTAATGAGTGTCTTAGAAGTTGTAAGCAAAACTGACATGACAATCAGGCAGCAGCACACATCCAGCTATTGTATATGCTGACATGGTATCAAATTTTTGTAAGTAGGAAACAATTTGAACATAATCTTGACTCAAAGTCCAGTAAACAATCTTTCAGCACTACAAAATTATTGGAAGAGTAACTTCTTTGATAGGAACTCTTATCTGAAGTTTGTAGTACGTATTATTATAATTACTGTTATGGATTATCTAGATAATTTTCCCAGCACTCATGACTCTGCTAATTTCCCTGAACCAGATCATTAGCCAGGTTGGGGACTATTTCTGAGTGAGATTTTCTCTGCCAGAGCAGTGCCCATGAAAGGGCTTCCTGAATTGGGAAGACTAGACACAGATAGAGGCTAGTCAGGTATAGTTAGAAAAGAGACTAAATATCTGCCCATGGAATTCCAGGGATTTGTGAAAATTTCATGTCCACTTAATGTGATTTCTTTTGTAGAACAACAAAAAAAATCTTAAAAAAGGGGATCAGAGTTCTTAACACCCTGGTTTAGGGGAAGTTAAGTTTGATTACTCTTGGTGATGCAAAGGAGAAATGATGGAATGTTCAGGAGGTTTAATACGAAATAATTTTTACTTCTAAATTCTGGGGCACTCGTGTGGAATAACACACTTGACAAAGGGCAAACTGGTGAAATTCACAGCATTGAAACACAGTGCTAACTTTAATTTAGCACAGCTTAGAGGACAAAGCCCTTAGCCAGGCATTGAATACAGCACTTACTGAGTCATTAAGGAGGTACTTCTCAGTGTGGCTTGCAGTTTATATGTTGAGAAGATAAGAGAAGAAAAAGAGAAAAAGAGAACAGTATGATTTCAGCCACTTTGAATCCAGAGTAGCAGAGTGCACCACTTAGCACATATCTACCCATCCTTTGAGCCATCCCTCCACCCTGGGCCCTCTCCAGCATGAGGTCACTGCACTTTAGGCAGAGCCAGGGTGTTCATGGCATCCACTTTGGGGCTTGCAATGAGGCCACACTGTCAACCAACACCGTTTCAGGGCTTACATCAGAGCCTTGCAGTTGACAGATGCCATTCCAGTGCAGACCTGTGGTTACCTTCTAAGGCTCAAGAGGGTGGGATGGGCAGCAGCCACTGCCCCACCTACATAGAGCTTGCCCTGTTCCCCCACTGCTTTCCCACCTTGTTGTTTTGAGCCAGGCAATCTTCCTCTGATCTCTGACACAGTTTTACTGCTGCCAAGAACTCCCTTTAATAAGATGTCTTCTGTTTCATCATTCCTTTTAAAATTCATTGGGTAACAATGCGGTTTAGTGCCCCATAAAAACACAGGAGTCTAATCCCACCCATTACTTTAGAGAAGGCTGTCTTTGGTTGTGTGTGTTTGTACAGACACAGCTGTTCAGAAAGACCTTCAGTTTTTTCGCAGTTCCCTTTAAGCCCTAAAAAGACCTCATTATAACCAATATAGCTTATAACTATTTGATGACCAGGAAAAGTCAGCATGGATTCACTAAAGGTAAATCATGCTTGACCAACCTGGTTGCCTTCTATGACTAAAGAACTACCTGGATGGATGAGGAGAGAGCAGTGGATATTGTCAGTCTTGACTTCCGCAAGGCTTTTATCATTGTCCCTCATAAGAAACTTCATAGCGAAACTCAGGAAGTGTGGACTGGATGTGTGGACAGTGAGAAGGATTGAGAACTGGCTGAACAGCAGATCCCAGAGGATCATAATCTGTGGAACAGGGTCTAGGTGGAGGCCTGTCATTAGTGATGTCCCCCAAGGTTCAATACTGGGCCCAGTATTGTTTAACCTATTCATCAATGACTTGAAGGAAGGGACAGAGTGCCTCCACAGCAAGTTAGCTGATGACACAAAGCTGAGAGGAGTAGCAAATACCTCTGACTGCTGGGCACTCCTTCAGAAGGACATCAGCGGGGCAGAGAAGAACCAACTGAAATTCAACAAAGACAAATTCAGTATCCTGCACTTGGGAAAGAATAACCCTATGGACCAGTACACTCTGGGCTCTGACCTGGTAGAAAACAGCTCTGTGGAGAAGGACCTGGGGGTCCTGGTAGACAACAAGCTGTACGTGAGTCAACAGTGTGCCTCTGCGGGCGAGAAGGACAATGGCATCCTGGGGTGCATTACAAAGAGCATTGCCAGCTGGTTGAGGGAGGTGACCTTGCCCTTCTACTAAGCCCTAGTGAGGGGCATCTGCAGTGCTAGTCCAGTTCTGGGCTCCTCAGTACAAGAGAGACCTGGAACTCCTGGGCTGGGTCCAGTGGAAGGCAACAAAGATGATTACAGGACTGGAGCATCTCTCTTACAAGGAAAAGCTGAGGGAGTTGGGTCTGTTCAGCCTGGAGAAGAGACAACTGAGAAGGGACCTCATTAATATATATAAGTATCTGAATGGATGGTGATAAGAGGATGGAGCCAGACTTTTCTCAGTGGTGCCAAGCAATAGGTCAAGAGGCAATGAGCAGAAACTGATGCACAAGATGTTCCACCAGAATATGAGGAAGAAATTCTTTTCTGTGTGGGTGACCATGCAATGGAACAGGTTGCCCAAAGAGGTTGTGGAATCTCCCTTACTGGAGATATTCAAGAACTGTCTGGACACAATGCTGTGTAATGTGTTCTAGGATGACCTTGCTCGAGCAGGGAGTTTGGACCAGACAGGGGACCACTGCAGTCCCTTCCAACCTTACCCATTTTGTGATTCTGTGATTCATCTCCTCCTTTTCTTGTTAATCCATGCACAGTGATCAAAAACTACCAAATAGATACTTTACACATGCAAATACATTCTGACAGTGTTTCCTGAGAGACACAATTCTTAACAACAGAGATAAAACCTGAAATAAAGTGACATTAAAGAAAAAAATTTGTAATTCACCACCACTGAGACTAACATAGGTAAAACAGGCAGAGAAGGATGGAAAACATTTTTATATGGTTCCACTGTTATTCTCCATTAACCAAAGTATAAACAGCACAAATATGGAGAGAGAACAGCAGTTCAGAAAATACTCAACCATCAATACATGAAGTTCAAATCCATATATATACAATGTTAGAGGCTGGTTGTAGTGGCAGCAATTTCTATACATTTTTTTCCCCGTAACAATGTCAAGGTTATTATAAATGTTTTCTACTCTTATCAGACCACAAGCTTGTACATAATCTGGGAACACCTCCAAAAATTTTCTAGTCCTTAATATCATCTTTTCTTACCAAAGCAAAAATTTCAGGACACAAATGCAATATAAAAAAAAAAAGAAACTGAAAAGAGACAAATTATTTTTTTTACTTGGTTTGTTTTCTGAAATCTTTAATGGCATTAAAAGGCAACAATTCATTAAATTCCAAGATGTGACTATAACCTTCATTTCAGGAGGTCCCTAAAAATGAAGTATGAGTATCTGGGCATTCTTATTCTGATACTCTTAAGTATCTGCTGCTGTCTGTCCACTGCCAAACATGTGAAATTTCCTGCATGTCCTTGTAGTCTGATTCATTACAGACTTTGTTATGATCTCAGCACCCAGAAATTTCAGCAGTCACCTTGCTGGTTTACTTTCCCAATTCCCTCTGTCCCTCTCCCCCACCAGCATACATACCTTCAGGTTTGTGTTAGCTTTCAGGAAGTAATAGAAGATATTTTTCTCTCCCTGGCTCACTGCTATTTACTTAAAGCCTACATGACTTATAGAAAGGCAAATATATCTAACAAGACCTGACAATGAGTTAAGACTGAGTCTTGAATGAAAATTCTTCTTTATACAGTTTCTCAGAAACTTTTTATACTTTACCCCCTGTGACTTGTGCTCATTCTTTCTTTAAGACACATGATGTAACTGTACAAATGCAACTAAATTGTGGTGAAATTAATTGGAAAATTTGACATTTTATTGGGTAAAAATTATGACTACCCTTGACATCATATTTTTCAATTGTTTTTTCATTTTGTGAAACCTCAAAGGAATGTTTTTTAATCTTTTTCATTAATTATTTTCATTTCAGTTCTAGGAAGCCTGTGTTTTGTGTATTTAAATCTTTATGAATGCCTTTAGCTGCTGTTGCTGTAACACAATTTAACTTCTATGACATTTTGAAAAAGAAACTCTGGAATTTAGGAAGGAAAAAGCACACATTAAACTGAACATACAATAAAATTTGAACATGTAACAAAAACAATCAAAAATCGCATTGTTTCCTATTTATTATATTCATTCACATTAATTTTAAAACAGCAGAAAGATGGAACTCAATGAAACAAAAAAGTCCTCCTCCCCACAAAATAAATAAAAGATTGCTGGAGTTTATTGTGAGTCATATCAGACCATTCTGGGATCTTTAGAGAATGATTTAATCAGAAACATATACACACACAAAAGCCAAACACAAATACTTCTCCAAGAAGATGGAACTTAATTAATTCATCCTAAAAATCTAACTGTGGTGTTCATATTTATGTCAGGTAGACACTAATATTTCCTTTGCCTTCTGTTCTTGTCCTGACACTCCAGTCATTCCAAGACCTGACAGAAAGATGTAGGATATTCCCCTTCCTGCAGAACCACTCCCTCCTCACCTCTCCTCTCCCACTCAAAAATAACAAAAAGAGAAAAAAAGAGAAGCCTAACAGATATTTTTAGAACCTCAGACAGATTTCTTTAACAAGGAAAGTAAAACAGGGGCAGGTTGGGACACTACATGAACAGGCAAGAATTTTTCAGTAGATTTGGCACATTAAAAAGCTTATAAAATACATTATTATTCTTAACAGTTCAGAATGGCCAAGGTTAGAAGGAACCTCCAGAGGTTATCTGGTCCACCCTCCCTACTCCTAAAGCCAATTGTGCAGGACCACAACCAATAACATGTCTCAGAAAGATATTTATCCCACTTTACCTTGTAGATGGCAGCCAGAAAGCAGTGATGGTTTATTAAGAACTGGGTTTAAAACCTCAGGGATAAGGCATTACCTTAGTAGGATGGATTCCATGGACCATATACACATAAAATTATATAGAAAAATAGTTTGATTTTGCTTTTAAAAAATGGTCAGGAACCTAACATATAGAAAACAATATGTTCAAAGGTTGTCATTTATATTGCACTTACCTTCCCTGTAATTAATAAACATCAGGTTTGTATTTGTCTCAGCACTCACAGCTATGCTTGTTCATGGCACAAGCAGTTTATATGATTACATATTTTGCCAATAAGACCGTGTGCCATTCACCACACTCAGTGGACAAACAGGCAGAATGAAATTTAAGAGCACAAAAATCTAGTATGTCTTAGTTTTCAAGTACTTGTTTTCACAAGCCAAATAATGTTCCCTAAGCAGAGTTTTCATGGATGGAATAGACTTGCATAATCTAAGAAGTAATTCAAATTAAGGTGCCTGACACTTAAAATTCTACTTTGTCTACTGTCTGTAGTTTTTTAGACATGAACAGAGCTTAAACTGAATATTCATACAGTATGGACCAGCAGGATCCTGTCCAATGCTTTTTGCTTGCTGTGTCATACTCCAGTGACTTTCCTCTCCCATTAGTATCAAGAAGATTTACACTCAGAGAACTATTATGTGTCCCAATCATATTTTCTCACTAGCATGACCTTTTCACATATGGTCAGATCAGGTTTGCTGAATTTGAAAGGGCTTGATCACAGTAAATATGCAACTAAGAATTGCAGGGGAAGTGAAGATTAGGAAAAAATGTATGTATACAGACACCCAAAGCCAAGAGATAAAAATATCACATTGTTTTAAAAGCATATTTGCCTTCAGAAAAAAAATTGCAATAACTTCCTAGAATTAATACATAGCATTTAAAATATTGATAAGAATATTAAAAAACATATTATATGGTCTCTTCAAAAGACCTGAGTCTCAGTTTGGCTGTGCACAAACTACCCCATATTGTGGTTTGAATTTAAGATTCCCTTAGGCTGAAGGGCCCAGAGCACAGACAAAGGCCTGATGATATTGTGAAAGTCAAGCCAGAAAATGCATGTAATTCTTGTAAGTTAGGGACCTGATTTTTTATTTTTTTAGTGCTTGTCTCATCTACATAGGATGCAACAATGCTTTAAAACAGAAAATCCTTTTCTTGACCATTATTTTAAAACTTGTCATGGTATGCCTGAATAATTTGTTTTGCAGAGACAAGGTTCATGGCAAAATAGAACTTATTTGTGGTAAAAGTAAGTAGTCATTTGGTAATATTAGATGCTGTGACCCAATTACATGGGTGGTTTTGAAAGGTTTTGCTAATTAGAGACATAAATTCCTGCATTACAATGGGGAATACCATCAGTCTCAAAGAATAAAAATTCTCTTATCAAAATATTCTCATCAAGTCTCCCATAGCTAGCTCAGGTTATGATTTAACAATACATCCATGAAAGGTCCTAGACAACTATTCCTTTAACTTCTATATCATACAGCCACAGAACTTTCCTCAGTGTGGAAAGTTCTTTGACATTACCTAGTTGCTAAGTGTTTAATACCCAGGTATTAAGTATTTTGTAAGAAGGATTGACTCCTGATTTCATATAATCAAGGAATGCTAAAAACTGATCTTTAGAGATCTGTAACACGTATCTCTAAAGATCACAAGTACAAGTTAGTCTTTCAGTTTTAAGTAAAATACATTATTAGGCTGAATTTCACATCTCAATGTTTTCAGTGCTTATCAATAGATAAGAGTTAGCCTGAAGTATTTGAAAAGATGTGCTGTAGGGTATCAGACATCCTCAAAGTCTGGAAAGCATTTTTCCTCGGGGTGTTTTGACTTTGTATAGTCTCTTCTTGCTACAGTTCAGAAGTTTTAAAACATTAAAGTCTTTGGGAATGAACTGGTTGATTCACTATTCTCCTTTGGCTCAGACACACATCCAGCTCACTGCTCTTCACTGTTAAATTGTATGGATAGACAGATTGTTGTGGGTCAGAATCTCTCCTTCCCTTTTTCCTTGAAAATCCTGATGCTCTCAATGATGTTCTGTGTGGGAGGGAGCACCTTGGTTCATTATGAGTGCTGCAATCCTGTCAGATTTAAAACTTAAGCTGATGACATTATATACGTTATGATAAGATATATTTTAATACTATAAACTGGAAATGAAAATTTTAAAAATCCCATGCTATAATTCTGTGATTTTAACAACTCATATCCAACAGCCATTGGATTTGTTTGGCCACAATAAACCAATCTCACTAGTTATTTGAAATTTTACAATCACTGATAAATTGGAGGCATCAATTTAGTCTTCTTGTTATACTTAGCTAATCAGGTTCAGTATGAAATCCTTTACTAGATGGGCTGTGGGAGGTTGCACACCACACAAATAGATTTTAATTGACCTATTGATTAAATATCCTTCCTCTAGTTGAAAAAATTCATTTACTAAACATATCACAGAATTCAATATTACAGGTGTCCAGTCAAAAACAGGCAAAATTGAAGAGTTCCATGAAAATCTATTTCCTTTTAACAGCATTTTAAAAAATTATCTTTATGAATTTTCTACAATTATTGCACTACATTGTAAATTTCTTTGATGCTTTTGCAATCCAAGGTTAATTTCAATCATTCCAGTTTTACCACCATTACAGGTCACAAATACATCCTTTTCCTGGAAATTTTAAACCAAGTACCTATGCCTTTCTGTGCCCTAACTGTCTGAATTTTGAAGGAATAATTTCCCCCTTAATTTAGCTGATAGTAGATAAGCAAGGTACAAAACAATTAGTACATTTAATTAATAAGACATGAGCCTCCGTCAGACTTTACGGTTTATGAGAAGCAAAATAATTCGGATGTAAATGTGAATAAAGTACAGTCTTGCAGAGCCATGTTTAAAACTGACAGTTGATGAACTGTTTAGTTGAGAAATTTAGACAGGCAAATATTTAACAAAGATATGTATCAAATTGCTATTCAACTTTTCTGCACAAGTACAGGAAAAATTGCCACTAAGGCTGATTCATACAAATTTATCAGAAAATAACAAGTCCAAGTATGGTCTTAGTCTGCATTATAAACAGAGGGGGAAAAAAAGAAGCCAGAAGCCTCACTTTCTAATTCACATTTGTGGGCTCAGTTTATCCAAGCTCTAGAGAACTGTTCAACATATTTGTGGCATTAAAAAATCAGCAGACTGAATGAGCATGTTGCATCCAAATCTGAATGCAATCTGACCTGTAATCAGCCTAGAGGTGCTGTAAAACGTGGCCAGCATTTAACAAGCATTTCCAAGTGGAAGTACAAGGTTGTTAGAGACTGAAGTATTCCACTTAGATTCTGTAAACAAGCAAAACTCCCCAACCTTAGGTACTTTCTACACAATCCACTTCTGTGATGACTTGTGACATCGCCAGGCAATTTTAGGGAGGCCCAAGCATTTATCACCAGATATTTCTTTTCATAATGGGATCCACTACAAAGACATCAGCTCCAGCCCTGCTAGGGAGGCAGTTTGTACCTCTCTCACCGTTGAGAGCTGCAGGGACATACTGTCGCTAGTCATTGAAAGCACAGGAAAGTGATGAGAAACGCAGGATTTCCTACAGGAATGTGACTTTTTCAATATCTAGCCAGTGTGCTTGTAGTTCATACCTGGATTAGACTAGACATTGGGTGAGGGGTTGTACTGGAAGGAAATTACAGCAGCCCAAAGATTTTCATGTGTTAAAGATGCTAGCATTGAAGCATATGCACACAGGACAGTGGGTTCAGACATGCAAAACAGTGCTACCAGACAGTATCAGAACTGCTTGTGTCTATTTATGTTATTCAGATATTTCTCTTTGATCTTCATTTTGTCCTTGTAGTTTCTTTCTGAACTGTGGTCCATGCTTCAGTCTAATGTGTTGTGATCAAGCATGATCTGCTATTTAGGCAAATATTATTGGCTCTAATGAATTGTTGCCCTCTTCACTACCTCTTAAAAGCTTAGAAGGCACATAAGTCTCCTGCTGCTTTAATTAAATGGTCATTAATAAAAACCCCAAAACCACCAAATGAAAACCACCAAAAAACAGTCCACAGCCTTCTTTTCCTAATTTTTTAACTTTGCTCTTCTTTTTGCTGCTTTTTATTCAGTGTGCCAAAGTCTGCCCTTTAGAAGTTCACTACACGTCAGTGCTGGAAGAGGCACAGACAGCTGTTACTAGGATACTAAACTTAATTGTGCTGCAGACACTATCAGCTGAAGACATGCATATATATGTTCACCTTATCTAGAGGTGCCCATCCTTTGATATCCACAGGGACTGAAGATATGGCTACACCACTGCATGTATGTTTTTTAACTGATTACAGGATGTGCCTCAGATTTTTTTGCTTTTGTTATTGCTGTCTTTTTTTTGCTCATCATCATCCTTAACAATACACTTTACACTGGCAAAGAATGTACATAGAACGTGTCAGAGAAGACTTCAAAATGAAGAAGGAGAGGATGAAAAATTGCATTAATAATTTAGAAAAGAATATTTATAATGACAGTAGTGCCAAAGAAAACATGGTTTGTCGTAGCATGATGTTAGCCTCTGGCATTTCTGCAAAACTCCCGTTCATCTCCTGGAGCTGTCTCTATTTGCACTATACTGTCCCTTCAAGGCCCTGGTGGATATAGGGATCATGCTATGAAATATGTTGCACAAAATCAAATAAAAGCACATAAAGGACATAAAAGTACATAAAACAACCCAAGTGTTATTCCAAACAAAACAAGCAAAATGGAGAGATTAGATACTTTACTTTTAAGAAAACCTATAGCAGAGCCAGGAAAGGAATCTCCAATTTCCAAATCATAGCTTTATGCTTTCTCAAATAGTTGCCTTTTCTTTGAATGCTGCTCCAAAGTATATCTACGTGGAATGATATTTGCAATGCTAATCAAACCCATGCTCCCACTCCCCAGTAAACACTACAATGCCCAAGGCAGCTGTAAAGACACTGTCAGACTGTATATTTCAATTACTCCTAAGGGTGGCAATAACTGCAAGCTACATAACAAGATATTATTGCACTCCTTGATATTTTGTCTGTCATTTAAACTTCACTACTTTCTCTCTGTCCATGAATACGTCAGCATAACTTACTGTAAACAAATACTTCAGAGATCATATCACTCATGCCGAAGCATCTTATTTCATTGTAGACACAACACTAAGCTTCATGAAAGGTGCACTTAGTATCAAAACCTACATGTCTGTGTTTGATCTTCTAAAAATATATTTACGCTGAAACTATTTCCAAAACCCACATGTCTGTGTTTGATCTTCTAAAAATATATTTACGCTGAAACTATTTCCAGGTTTTTGCTCAGATATTTATTTCCTGCAGTGTGCTATGCCTTGCCCTTTAGATACAGGAGGTATAGGCTCTAGTATTATTTTTGTTTTATTTTTGTAGGCTGTTAGATGTGTTAGTACAGGAAGGTGGAACTTTGAACATGCATATGCCTAGTTTGTAGAGATAGTTGTTTTGAAAGAGAAGATAAAGAGATGGTCCATACCACAGTAAGAAGCATATTTTGATAAATAACTGTCCTCCAATAGCTCCCCTACTGAACACTCTAAAAGGCAAGGTGTAAATTAATATACATTGAAGAAATGCACAGAGTGAACTGTATTTTCAATGGAAAAATACATGGAGGAGATGAGGTCTAGAGTTAAAAAAGTAACAAATAATTAGAAATCTCCCATTGTAGACAGTATTTGTGGAGACCACACTAACCATTTTGTTCTGCTCCCAAGGACTATGCTGAGAGTCCTCAGCACACAGCACAGCTGTTTCAGAGAATCCACTCTGCTCCTTCCAACAGGGCATTCTAAAGGGTTCTCCCTTGCTTTCATCCCACAAGAAAAAGGAGCACAGCTGAGCTTTGGACATACAAGAGTAAAGGACTTACAACTAAACTTGTATAATGCCATATGAGCATTAGTCTTGCATCTGCCTGAACAACTGCAGGTCATTTTGCCAAATTTAAACTCCTTGGCTATTTTCTGTACATATCTATTAAAGAACATACCTAGCAGCAAAAGTAGATCAGCATTTGATTTGATTTTTTTTTAATGTTGAAAATGCTTTTTCTAGTTAGATAGTGGCCGTACAATCTTTAAAAGTTCTGAGGATATGCCTACATATATGTGCTCTAAAATCAGTTCTAGAGATGTTAGTTTGCTGAATAGAAGACCAAGTAATATTTCGGTTTCACCCTTTAATCCTTGGGTTTAGTTATGTACTAGATATCCTCAGGGCAGTTGTTTCAGAATTGCCACTGCCACAGTACATGACACTGACCTCTCCTATACAATTGGAGGAGCTGGCTCAGCTGGGCAAAACGTCAGTACTGGATTTGTATAACTTTGTTATAAAAGCCTGTACAAATATGTGCTACCTCTAAAGAAGACCTAACAGCATGGATATGAGGCAGGGATTCAGGAAGGAGGTGACTTATGCTCCACAGACTGGGAGTTTCCCAACTATTGTCATGTGTCCATGCAGATATGCCTGTTGAAGCTAATGATGCCAGAGCAGTTCACACAGTAGGTGACAGAGGCCACATAAATACAAGGGCATTAAAAAGAGGAAATGTTACCATTTTAGCATTCCACTTTTGCTTTGTGGGGTTCTATGGGAATAGAAATGGGTAATTCTGCAGGCACAGACAAATAGGTTTTCAGTAAAACATTTTATCATGAGTGAGAAATAAAGACACTATTCCAGAATGGCAGAGAATAGGAACATGTGTCACATCTAAACTAGAAATGATCTGAGAACCTGAAGTGAGAACCTCAACCTGTGTTAGATAGGTTAAGCAGCCAGAATAGCATGCTGAAAGTGTAAGACCTGGCAAGGTAGTACCCACACTTAGTGTTACTGGACACTGAGAAGATAGCTTTGAAACTGTCCTTGCAGCTTCCTAGTTGTAAAGGTCAATGAGATGAAGGACCATGTCAGGAATGGTAATAAAGCTTAATAACATCTTAATGACACCAAATGTACTATTAAGCAGAGTTGAAGTGAGCAGCTTCACACAGGAGAATTCAAAGTTACTAATTTGCAAAATTCATGGTTTAACCCCAGCCAGCAGCCAAAAACCTCACAGCCACAGGGACTCCCTCCTCCCCTCTTCCACATACCTGGTGGAATGGGGAGGAGAAATAACAGTAAAATATATAGGTTGAGTCAAGAACAGTTTAATAATTGAGAACAAAATGAGATAAAATACTAATGGATTATAAAAAGGGAAAGAAAAAACAAAACCCAACAAAACAAAACCACTGATGCACAATACAAATGCTCACCACCCGCAGAACAATGCCAGCCCTCCTTCCCAAACCCAGATCAGTGCCCCAGGTAATTCCCTGCCCCTCGCCTCCCCTCTCCCCCCCCAGTTTATATACTGGGCATGACATTCTGTGGTGTGGAATATCCCTTTGGCTAGTTAGGTCACCTGTCCCGGCTATGCTCCCTCCCAATTTCTTTTGTGTACCTTCTCACTGGCAGAGCATGAGACAGACATAAGAAATAAAATGTCCTTGATTTAAAATAAACACAACCTAGCAGAAACCAAAACATAAGTGTGTAATCAACATTATTCTCATTCTAGATCCAAAACACAACACTGTAGCAGCTACTGAGATGAAACTCCATCCAAGCAGAAACCAGCACAAGCTCTTAAGTCAATTCACTCCTAACCTGACTACCATCCATTATCCCATCTCATTAAAGCCTACAATTCATGTCCTAAATATAATCTGTTAAGTCTGAGGTGTAATTTGGGTCTACATCCTCATTGCAATTAGACAGCAAAGGCAAAGCTGCAAACTGAGGACTGCTTGTTATTTATGAATTCAGAGTTAGTGATTCTCTTTATAGCCCAGTGATACCAAGAAGTTCAAGTATTTTGTTTGATACACTTATTTGTTGAGGGAGTGGTAAGTAATAAAGAGAGAGAGAGAGAGAGAGAGAGAGGGGGAGGGAGAGAGATAGTAAGAACCTGCTGGTCAACAAGTGACAGATATTTTATAAAAAGTAGTCACAATAATGGCACAAATACAAAACAGAAGTGTAAAATTACCTACATCAGCAACAGCATTCCATTTTGAAACTTCCAAATGGATTTAGGTGTAAGAATAAGGTCTGGTCTTGTGGGCACTGTCAAACTGCCAGTACAGCCTACAGCTCAAAACATGAATTCTTTGTGAATTAACAATGTCACCTTCCTTCCAAGAGAGGTGTGGGTGGACTTTCAATCACTTGAAAAGTGAGAATAGTCAGTTGCATGGAGTGCAGCATTTGATCTATTTCTAAACTGTTAAAAATACTCTTTTTTTCCATGGCCATTGCGCAATTTCTAAGTAGGTCTTTTCCTCAAAGGAACTGTGTGATCAGAACAAGAATAGCACAAGCCCTACTAGAAATTCTACAGTCTTGACTATGCATTTAAGCATAACGTGAATAAATTAAATGTTGAAATGCCCTTTTGAAAGAGAAAATAGAAATTTAGGCCACCTCTAAAGATGAATCAATTTTGGTACACTGTAGGGGGACTAATTCTTTTCCCTACTAGTTTTATGTAAGTTCTTCTATTTGGTTGATTTCAGTCTATATTTTATCAGATCACTAATCCTTCATAAGTGTAAGAAAAGCCTAATATGGGAATTCTTGTAAGACTTAAATAAACTGTAAAACCAATAACAATATACAGATTTTTTAGGTGAGAAACTCATCATGAGCCAGCAGTGTGTGTTAGCAGTCCAGAAAGCCAATCCAGTCCTGGGCTGCATCAAAAGGAGTGTGGCCAGCAGGTCAAAAGAGGTGATTTTGCCACTCTGCTCTTGTGAGACCCCACCTGGAATACTGTGTGTAGTTCTGATGCCCTGAGCATAAGAAGGACATGGAACTGTTGGAGCAAGTCCAGAGAAGGGCCACGAAGTTGATAAGAGGACTAGACCTCTTATCAACTGCATAAGGTTGAAGATAGGCTGAGGAAATTGGGTCTGTTCAGCCTGGAGAAAGGAAGACTGCATGGAGACCTCATAGCAACTTTTCAATATCTGAAGGACCTACAAGGGAGCCAGAGAGGGACTTTTTGTTAGGAACTGCAATGATAGGACAAGGGGTAATGGATTCAAACTGAAGGAGGGGAAGTTTAGGTTAGATATTAGAAAAATGTGTTTTACTGTGAGGGTGGTGAGACACTGGCACAGGTTGCCCAGGAATGTGGTGGCTGCCCTGGCCCTGGCAGTGTTTGAAGCCAGGCTGGATGAGTGTCCTGTCCCTGCCCATGGCAGGGGATTTGGACTAGATGATCTGTAAGGTCTATTCCAACCCCTAAATACACTTACATAACTAGTTTTTTAACTAAACAACAGAAAGAAGCACATCAAATTAAAAAGTAATCAATAAAAAAATTAGTAATAGTCAGCCAAGTAATGGCAAGCTTACATTCACATGAATCTAAAGGAAAATTCAGTTTCAACTCTTTGGAAACTGAATAGAAATAATTAAAGAGCTAGAAAAAGCAATCTAGAAAACTAGTATATATTGCCTTAGTTATGGGTGTTAGATCTGCCTCTCTACAGATCATTTAAGTCTCAAAATCAAGTCCAGATTCAGACTTTGATATCTCACTGATTGCAGTGTATAATGCAGTCCAATAGACTGATTTCTGGAATAGGGCAGACTGTTGGACACCTGCAACACCACCTTATATTGACTTTACACCTGGTCTATTAGCCTGCAAGTAGTTGTAATCTAGCAAACGGCCCCTACTAAGGTCATAACTTATGCAAGTGAAGAGAAAAGTTTGCTGTCCTCCAGGATTCATCACTATTGTAGAGCAACATGTTCATGCCCTAAGTAGTTGGGAGAGTTTATCTTACTGACTTGTCTTTTCCTTTTTCCCTTCTAAACTTGAAACAACAACAACGACTGAACGAGTCAGAAAAACTCAGGTTTTAATAATAATACATTCATGTGAGATCTACCACTTTGAAGATTTTTATGATTTATTTTAAAAATCAGTATCTGATTGTCCCCTCTGTAAATGAAACAACAAAGTTCCACCCAGTGTTCCCTGCAGCATTATTTGCAGTTGTCACTTGTTCTGACATCATGCAGTGACTGCTTACATGACAGCTTCTCTCTATCCAGAACCAGAAGTACTAATGTTTTGAATTTAGACACTATGGTACACTCACAGTAGTAGACTAAACATGTATTAAACTAAGCTGAACTTCATTCTTGCCAAGCCAAACCATGCACTAGGAAAGCACAGTTGTCATGCACTGACTTTCCAACGATGCTGGGAGAAATTTCAAATATTCAAATCTCAGTTTGCAGCTGTCTTGCACTGAGAACTGCATCCTCTCAAACACTTTGCTTGCTCAGGCAAGCCTTCTACTTCATATGTCTCACTGGAAGTTTGTGAAGCATCTGAAATGAAGATGTGTTTATGTAATATATGCACAAAATTTCCTTCCCTTCAGTCAGAGCATTTCTCTTCTACTGAATGTGCCCCATAAGGCACAGATTATTTTAGGTGTTTCCTTACACACCCCTCTGAGTTTTTTAATATAGGAACTTAAAACATTAAGAAAATAAAAAGGATTGCTCTCCTGTTAGATGACATTTCATAAATTAGGACAGGAAATCAGAAGCACAAAAATGTTTATTATTATGAAGTATGGTTCAATAGAAATCAAATATGAATCTTACCATGGATTTGGCATGTTTATCATCTCCTGAAATAAATTTTCTTATATTCTTTGAAGTAAGATATCTTATTATTATTCCAAATCTCAGATGGTACAAGGATCATCTGAAAACACCATTAGTATGTTGCATTTTATTATTCAGATTTTGGCAGTGTCATGACAGATAGATCACAGAAATTAAATTATGTTAACAATTTTAAATTGATTTTCGTAAGATATACTTGTCAAGTTTGAATTCTCCCCTACAGTGATTACATTATCCTAACTGCACACAACAGCTAATGGGGTTTTTTCACTTCCACGTTCAGGAATTACAACCTCAAGCCAGTGAATTTACTTCATTGTCTTATGTAAACAATTTATCTTTGTAACAATATCATGAAATCACATTAGAAGGAGCAAAAATTTAAATATACACCATGGTATGTTGTGTACTACTTCCAAAGAAATCTTTATTTCCTCTAATTCTTCAGCTAAGCAACATATATACTGTCAAAAGGCAAACTTTGGCAACAGGAAGTCTCTGTGCTTTTAGATGGTTTACATTTCCAATGGAGAAAAGAGGACAAAACTAAAATTTAAAATGTTTGCAAACAAGCATCTTTTGAATAATTGGCATGCAAAGGAAATTATCTTTGCAAAATTTATTCTTTATATTCCTTTTTATTCCCTCCCAGGGTTCTATGTCTCATCAATAGACCTTCAAAATTGCCAGCTGCACTTAAAATAACTTATAGATGCTGTGATAAGAATCATGCATACATTTAGTGCTAGTTTAATTCTCTGCATAGTACCTTTGCTATAACATCATATCTGCAGTTGTACATTTTTCTAAGAAAAAAATCTTAATTCAAAATTTTGCTTATATAAGTCCTTTTTAAACAGATTTAAATCAAAGAGAATTCCACCCACACCCC
>NW_008669846.1:0-2853 GCF_000695815.1 Acanthisitta chloris | reverse complement strand
GTTTGCAAATAAAGGAGAATTTGCCAGAAGGGGTTTAGGAGAAATGTTTGCAGCTCTTCTCCTTTCTAATGAGAAGCTGCCACTCTGGTGGTGCTGATCATGTGTTTCCCCAGGTCTGAAGTGTCCTGTGACCAACTCAAGCTGGTGGCTCTGAGTTCAGAGTAAAACAAAGAACAACCAAAACGCAAAGCATTAGCCAGTGAGGACTGTGGCTTTAAAATAAAAGTTAAACCTGTGAAACTGTTCATTCTACTTATCCTAATGTGCTACAAATAGGAAAAAAAAAAGGAAGTTAGTAATGTCTTCTAATGGTTACTATGGAAATAATTTTTCAGAGCAGTTGGTGGGAAGCTGTGTGCTTTACATTGCAGAGATTTCTCAGCTCGAGCACCACGTCTTCCTGGTTGCTTTCTCTGCACTGGTTTGTTGGAGCTGTGGAAACTAACTGCGCTCAGACACACTCTGGAAAGAGCTGTTTTATTGCTCTCTGTGTTTTTGTTTGGTTTTTTTTTTTACTGCAAAAGCTTATTGATAGTGGAATTCAGAAAATCAATGAGGTGAAAGTGGTACAGAAAATAAAACAAATTATCTCTTATGTAAATGCTGCTTCTTTTCTGGGAAAGAATTTAGTGTGGACAATAAAGTCTGTAGTATCTCCTAAATTTTGGGGGATTTATTCTGTTGCTTCCTTACTTCCTTCAGTAATATTTATTTTCTCCAAACTGACTGACACTTAATCCTTTTCCAGGGGATCCTTAGGATACCAGATAAATATTTTAGAAAATGTATTGCATTGTCCCACCAAGGCAGTTCTGCCACACACTAAAATGCTCTAAAGCTGTAGTGCCCCAGGATGTGTGGCTGAAAGAGGCAAAAGAGACAGGGAAAGACAATGTTTACTGCTGGAGAACAGCACTGGATCTTGTGGGTCCGTGATCTCCCTTCACAGTTGGCTGGAGAGGGAAGAGCATCTAAATCCTGGGGCAGCAGGTGTCTTACCAGAGTCTTCCAGGTCATTAGCTTTTAACTTTTAGAACTTACTGCATTACTCACTGGCATTCCTTCCTGTCTCGGTAAACAATGGAGTTATTTATTGTCTTGTGTTTAGTATGAAGTTACAGGAAAGGGAAGAGCCTGAGAGTTTCTGGTAGTGAGTTTTCCTCAAGTAGATCCTTGTGAAAACAAAACCAAAAGACCTTGTGAGGTCTCTGCGGCTTTTTGGTTAAATCCACTTCCTCCTGCAGGTGATCTCAGGGTGGGCTGGTTTGTGGGGAAAGGCTGATCAGATGGGTGTGAGGGGTTGGTGTTAGGTGAAGGAATTCTGGATCCTCTTGCTTCTAACTTTTCTCCCTGCTCCTTGCAGCTTTTAGTGCTTTTAGTGCCTGCTTTGCTCTGTTAGAGCTATGCAGACAAGTTCAGTAGCTCTGAAAAGTGAAGGTTCATATTACTCTGAAAGGAAAAGGAAGCAGACAAAAAATTGGATGAAAAATATTTTCTATCCAAAGAGCATGTTTCATTTTAAATCTGAGTGTTTTATTGTTGAAGTAAGCTTAAAAGTGATGGCAGGAGTTGGTCAAGACAGCTGGAGACTCTCAGAAATCTGCCAAGAAAGAGGATTTTAAGAGAGAGCAGTAGGAGGGGACAGGGATTTGGTGGACATTGTTCTGGGTTTTGAAAATAGAGAGAAGAGGAGGAGTAGGAGGGAATGTCACCACTGAGAAGAGGAAGGGAGATGTCCCTTGATCAGAATGAGGGAAGGGTCAAGAAGACCACAAAAGAGAAGAGAAGCCAAAAACCCCCAAGGATAGAAAATACAGACCTCAGGCTGAAAACTGCTGGGGGGAAAACAATTCCCTGGAAGGAGTTGTCAAGCATTGGAACAGACTATGCAGGGAAGTGTTGGAGTCACCATCCCCGGAAACATTCAAAAAACATTTGGATACGGCATAGACATGGTTTAATGGTGAACATGGTGGTAGTGCTGGTTTAATGGTTGAACTTGATGATTTTAAAGGTCATTTGCAACAAAATGATTCTAAGGTATCAGGATGATAGGATTGATTTTTCACTGTATGGAAAGAGGATGAGAAGAGATTGGTGTTAATAGTTAGTGAGGCAAGAGGAGATCCTTGTGAGGCTGTAGAGGTGAGCAGGAGCTCTGTGCACGAAGTGGGAGCACTGGTGTGCAGTGGAAGTGAACAGATCACACTCTGGAGTGTGTGTGGAGCAGTGCCAGGACCCTGCCACGCTCAGCATGTCCTGGGCTTGGGTCCTGCCTGGGGGTGTCAGTAGCCTGAGGCACTCAGAGGCTATTCCCAGATTTATTCCACAGGAAGTTCTGCAACTAGTCTCAAAGACTGTGCTGCCTGTTGGCAGCCAAAACAGGCTTTGCCTAGTGGTTGTGTTTCTTGCATCTCATCTGTTTCTGGGAATTGAGGTGGAACTCTCAGCAGCTCCAGACTAGCACAGACCATGCAACATAAACATTTGTTAACTTCTGCTGAAGAGTTAATGCATAACTCGGAATTAATCCACAATTAATTTGGAAATTTGCTCAAGGTGCTTCTCTGGTGGTGAAAACAACAACAAAGTTGTTTTAATGAAAGCTTCTAAAGAAATGTTTCCGTGAGCAAAGCAGTCTGTGTATTCCACAGTGAGGCTGGTGAGAAAAGTTAGGCAGACTTGGCAAACTTTTTTCCTCCTTTGGAAAGTGAAAGCTGTGTTTGACTAAGACATATTTTGCAGAGCCATGACAATTTCATTGCAGATTGAGGATGAATGCTTGGCTATATCCGATATGTTTTTTTAAAAAAGAAATACCAAGGTTTTTGTTGGTTTGTTCATTTGATTTGA
>NW_008669845.1:21045-25481 GCF_000695815.1 Acanthisitta chloris | reverse complement strand
CACTCCTTTGGATGCAGCCCAGGAGTCAGTTGGTTTCTATGCTGAGCTCACATTGCAGTTCATGGTGAGTTTCTCATCCACCATCACCCCCAAGTCTTTCTCCTCACTGCTGATCTTCTTCCCTAAATTATCATCCAAATATTTGCTGTGCATCTTACTATTCCCAAGTCTATAAACATGAAATACAAAAAGCAGTTAAAAGTATTGACTAATTTTGACTAATATTGGCTAAGATCTAGTATTTTGACACTGAACAATGGTTAGGTAATTCACAATAATTACACTGTCTCAGATGCTTTACATTGAACATGAACAGGACTTAAGTGGATCCAAAGACATGGAGTTGCTCTGGCTGCAATCCCCACATTTTTTTTAAAAGTGCATGCCAAGCTGAAGATAATTGCACTACAAACATTGTCTTAACAGGTTCCTTAATTTTGAGTACATGTTGCACATTTCCCTTATCCCCCCAGTAATCCAACAAGATATTATTTCTACAATCTCCAGATTCAGTGAAAGTCTTGATGAAACAAGCTGGATGATAAAGAACTCCAACTGAGCAGAGTTAAATACATCTGGACATTTCACAACCATCTCAATTAGAATTTCCATACTAAATAGACAAAAAGAAGTAAATCAATCATCCTGAACACACTTGCTGTGAATGTGTAAATGGAGATGTGCAGCAGCTGGTACAGACTTGTGACACACTGAACATGAATTAGGGACTGCATGCACAGGTCAGGACATGAAACTTGGTCCCAGAAAGATGTTTTTACTTACATCTACTTGCACACTAGAAAAATGAATCATAGAATTTAAGGGTTGGAATGCACCTTACAGATCATCTAGTTCCTCCCTAGATCAGGTTGCTCAAGGCTCATCCAGCCTGGCCTTGAACACTGCCAGGGTTGGGGCAGCCACAGCCTCCCTGGGCAACCTGGGACAGTGTCTCACCACCCTCACAGGAAAAAACTTTTCCTAATATCTAACCTACACTTTCCCTCCTTCAATTTGAACCCGTTACTCCTTGTCCTATCATTGCAGTTCCTAACAGAGTCCCTCTCTGGCTCCCTTGTAGACATTTCAGATATTAAAAAATTGCTAAAAATTAAAGCTGTCTAAGCACAATTTCCTGCATATCTTTAAAATCATGGAGCCAAAGGAGACATGTAAGTATAAAATAATAAATTCTAGGTATGCTGTATGACCAAGTGAATACAGCTTAAGAGAGGTCAATCTGAACACAAAGTATTTTTAAAATAGGTTTAGTATGCTTAGTCTTATAGCCACTCTTCTAATTAATAATTCTGAAGCAGGACAATAAATAATTAATAAAAGAAGAACTTAAGTTTAAGAGGAAAACATAAAGACAAGAAAGACGAATCTTTTCCTAACAGAAATAAAAAGTTGTTTTCCCTCATACTTGGAAAAATAACTTAAAGAAGACATCAAAACTTTGAGGAAAAAAAAATCAGGCCAAAAGATAAACATCTCTAAAATTATTAATAAAATAGAGGTTTTGAATAAAAATAAGTGTCTGAAAAAAGAGTGCATAGAGCAATATTTAAAAAAACCTTAGAGGTGAAGAAATAAACGCCAGGTACCTGGCACTCACTTGAAAAAGAGGTGGGCAAGGGATTGTTGCCATGTCCATAAATCCCTTAAACAGTTTACCAAAAAGATGCACTGCTATCTGTTAAAGTGCCTTCTCTGAAATTCCCCCTTTTTTTGTATTCCATGATTTTAAACCCTGCTGTGACCCATGAAATTTCCTGGAATCTCATTTATAAATTTGTTTGCAGGTACAGTCCATAAACTTTTTTTCACACCTATTTTTGTTATTAGCATTCTGTCTCCTCTATGTCTGCACCTAAAACCAACCTAAATATTTTCTTAGAAGATGGTGTTTAACAGGATGTAAGTCATATATTAGTTTTGCAAGAAAACATACATTTTCTACTACTCCAGCCATAAAAACCACCTACCTCCAAGACCTGTTTCCAATCTCCTGCAGAACACCTCTTCCAGAATCAGAAATGCACTCTTCTGGAAGGAGAGAGCAGGAAGGCAACAACAGGGTGTTGCCTTTTATTTGAGAGAGGACTTGGAACACGTGGAGCTCTGTTTTGGGGTAGGGGATCAGTGATGATCTTAGGGGTCAGGACTAGCAGACAAGACCAGCACAGTGCAAACAGCTGTGCCTGTCTCCTATGGACAGATGGTCTGCAGGGAGATGATGTAGGTGAGGCCTTCAGACAACAAGAAGAAGCCTCACATTCACAGTCCCTGGTCCTCATCAGGAACATTATCAACTCCAGAATTTGCTGAAGGGACAACACCGAGATCCAGGAGATTCCTGGGGCAAACTTCCTAACACAGGTGACTGAGAAGCAATCTCCAAGGCACTCCCTGTTGGACCTGGTTCTCCAAAGCAGAAGGACAGTCTGGAGATGTGAAGATTGGTGGCAGCCTGCCTTGGTTGCAGTGACCATGCAGGTGGAGTTGAGGGGAAGGAGCTGGGCAAAAAGCTTGATTACAGAATTGGACTGCAGGAAAGAAAATTTCTTCACTTTACGGATCTACTTAGGACATGGGACACAACCCTTGAAACAAAGCTCCAAAAGAGCTGGTTGTTATTCAAGGATTTTCTTCTCCAAACTCAAGAATGGTTCATTGTGACAAGTGGGAAATCAAGCAAAGGGAACAAGAGGCCTGCATGGATGAAGAAGCTCCTCATTAAACTCTGAGAGAAAAATGAAGTGTACAGGGTGTGCAAGGACCATCTTCAAAACCAAGGAGACAGGCACAGCCAAGTATGCATCCAAGTTTATATGAATTTGTGTGATATATGGGACTAATATATAAAAAAAACCTCAAATTAACATGTAATATTAATCAAAATAAAAATAAAGTCTTCCTTCAGAATTAAGAGAGAAGAAACTACCTCAAAATCTCAAGTTTACCTTTTCCTGTCTATACTTAGACTGTACTTCAAGTCTTTTAAGTTGAAGCTAAATAATTTAGATGTGACATTTGTACAGGTACTCAAACAAAAAAATTCCCCAAACAGTTACAGAAATAAATAAACGAAACAACATCTAACACCAGCAATGTCTGTACTTCAGTTATCATTCCCTTTAACCCCAGCAAGGTGTTATTGCATGATCTTGTGAAGTTTCTTTGAATCATTACATTCTGATCTGGCAATATTTTACTCAGTATGAGCTTCCTCTTTTACCTTTCTAAAACACCACTCAAACAGGGTCCTATCTGCCCTGATTTTTACACACAAATACGTTATTTAAAGTGAAATTATAGTCCTAACCTACTTAATTTTCATGACTCTTTGCAATCACAGTAATATTGCTAAATTAAATAAGCACATTAACGTCAGTCTTTCAATAAAAATTTCGAAGATGTTCCCTAAAACAGACAGAAAAGAAACAAAGGATTCCAAAACAAAACATTTTGGCTGTTTTCAAAACAACAATTGATTTGTTAAATTAGAAGAATAGAAGACAACTACCAAAAGGAAAAAAAAAACACAAAAGAGACTATTTGAAGGATTAGACCACATCAACAATATTGTTCTTTAAAAAAACAGCCTGCTTAACTTTCAGAAAGGGTTGATGATGGGAAAAAATGTGTATAACCACAACTAGAATTTTCCAGCAGCTCTGCAGTATTGTTTCAAATGTGTCTGTGTGGTAAATCAGAGGAACAGCAGAGGAAAACTCTGATCCAGTTCTTAGTGAATCATCAAAACCAGTTGTCTGTAGATAGACCAAACATCAGAAGTCTTATCAGCTAAATAATCTGCCCAAAGAATTAAGCTCCTACTCAGAGGATGAGAACCCAGACATTATTTTCCCTTCTCAAATTAAGTGTTCCCTCTCTGATTTGCAAATAAGAGAACATCACCTACTAAACAGAAATGTTCATTTTGCTATTGATGCAGTTTTACTGTATTAAAACTTGGGGCTTGGTAGTTTTAAAGGGCAGCATTTATTAATTTCTACCACATATTGTAACGCAGCTACAGCAAAATTTAGATTTATAGGATTAAAATGACCTTGGATTTTGCTTTATAGTTCAAGACCATGTATTCATAGAATCATCAAGGGTGGAGAAGACCTCTAAGATTGAGTCCAGTGCTGCACCTCACACCAGAGAAGAGCTGAGGGGTTAAAAGTTGAGATGAATATATGACTATGTGATCAGAAAAGGAAAATATATGACTGACATACCAACCCAGAGAATACATAAATCATACATACATTGGCACCTGTTTCTTTCCTATCTAAAACAAGCAAGGAATCATAAGGCTAACATTGCAACTTAAAGTCAAAACCCTTAAAATTACACTTTTCACAGCAATTTTACCTTAGTTCCAATTTGTAAGCAAAGAAATCAGAAATATAGTATGTTATTCT
>NW_008669845.1:9489-21021 GCF_000695815.1 Acanthisitta chloris | reverse complement strand
CAGGAATGTGGGAATCATAACTCTAATTTTACTAGCTTATATGAATCCAAGATCTCAAAGAGACCATTGCAATAAATATCCAAACAACTCTATAATATCAGCTAATAGCAATTTGTTTATTCTATTTATGACCCCACTGCTGCCCCTTTACTGTCCCTGGTTGTTGTAGTAACATATGGAAACAACATTAAGGATTTGAAAATACTATATGGTCTGTTCAAGCTTGATTTTTTAAAAGTCAATTTTATTTGAATGAAACACAGAACTTTTTACTTTTCTGTTCTACACAAGTATAAATGTGGCAACACTCTATTGTCAACCACTGGTTAAATACTAACACTATAGCAAAGATTTGGAATTCTGCCTCCCATGATTAGGAATGGCAATTATTGCTCCCCTTCAATACTTCAATTTTTAGCACTACCAAATTAAGTTGAGGGCTTTTTTCATGTGTATGATAGATGAAGTTTGTGACTACTCCAGACACAATTCACTTGATTAGCATGCTAACCCAACTCAGAGAAAACATCTGCAATATGCTTTATGTTCCTACCTTGCCTACCTATCATCCCTAGAAGTAGGATAGAAGTTGGATGGAGCTCTGAGCAACCTGGTCTAATGGAAGGTGCCCCTGCCCATGGCTGGGGGCTGGAATTAGATGATCTTTAAGACCTCTTCCAACACAAATCAATCTATGATTCTACAATTCTATACAAAAAAGCCCCAGAATGCTTATTTTATTGACACGATTTTGTGACAACAAAATTGTGAAAACATAGTTCCAAAACATTGTTTCAAAAGGAGTGTGGCAGCAGGTCAAAGGAGTTGATTCTCCCCCCTCTGCTCTCATGAGACCCACCTGGAATACTGCACACAGTTCTGGTGCCCTCAACATAAGAAGGACATGGAACTGTTGGAGCAAGTCCAGAGGAGGCCACAAAGTTGATAAGAGGGCTGGAGCATCTCCCCTGTGAGGACAGGCTGAGGGAGTTGGGGCTGTTCAGCCTGGAGAAGAGAAGGTTGTGTGGAGACCCCAGAGCCTATCAGTATCTGAAGGGGCTACAGGAGAGCCAGAGAGGGACTCTGTTAGGAACTGCAGTAACAGGACAAGGGGTAACAGGTTCAAGTTGAAGGAGGAGAAATTTAGGTTAGACATTAGAAAGAAATTGTTTCCTGTGAGGGTGGTGAGACACTGTCCCAGGTTGCCCAGGGAGGCTGTGGCTGCCCCAACCCTGGCAGTGTTCACAGCCAGGTTGGATGAGCCTTGAGCAACCTGCTCTGGTGGGAGGTGTCCCTGCCCAGGGCAGGGGTTGGGACTGGATGATCTCTAAGGTCCATTCCAATCTCTAAAATTCTATGATAGTTGCCCCCTTGACTGAGGCAGAAATCAATAGGAAATTATTTAAAAAATAAAAAGAATTACTGGCTTAGTTGACGAAGATTAATGAAATCATCTCTCTGAACTAAGCACAATAACTTCTCAAAAAAAGAAAAGAGTCTTATCTAAATATCACCTTGCTAACAATCCAACTAACTGCCTGGTTCTATTATCTCCAAAGCAGGTTTTGAGAATTCTCTATGTCAGAAGTGCCAGATGTCAGTCAATTAGTAAATACAAAGGTGCCTGGTATAATGCATATTCATGGAAAAGGCAGCTAGAACCATCTCCTCAGGCATTTGTTTTATATATTATATTAAAATACTAGCATAGCAATTTCACTCAAAAGGAATTAAGTCAATGCACACCTACAGCTTTGGATGTCAGAATCCGTTCTGTTGGAAACCTCATCTTGAGAGTTCCCAAAGCTATGCCAGAGTCACCACTGGAGTCTGCTTTTCAGCTTTTCAAGTCAACAGCACTAATAACCAGCTGTTTCTGCTGGAACAGGAAAAGCAGCAAGACAGACATCTGTAGTAGGGAGCTGCCAGGTCTGCTCAGTGTGTGGTCACAGGTGTTGGCCCTAAGTGTCACCAGAGCCAAAGAAGAAAGACAAAAGAAACTAAAAACTGTACTAAGAGAAGGCATCCAATATTCAAGTCTCATGAAAGGAATTTTAACAGTCAGCTCTTACAAGCATTTCTCACCTTTCTTCTCTGATTTAATTCTGGCTATATCAGGCAGACAACAAGAGGAAGCACACAAGCATTTCTATAAAGTAAATTAAAGGTCATGACTCTTTTATTGCCATTTTTGAAAACTGTAGTACCTGACTCAAAGCATTAGGATACAGACTGATACTTGCAAACCTCAGTAACATTGCCACTATTTAAATAACTTCTCCTTGAAGAGCACTGTGAAAGTATTAAAACACAAAACCCAGCAAATCTATTGCTCAGGATGATCAATAACTTTACCTGGCAGAATACTGCATGAACTGCTCAGGATGATCAATAACTTTACCTGCTAGAATCCTGCATAAATCAGGATTTGGGAATTGGGCTTGGTTAGCCTTGAGAAGAGGCTCAGGAGTGACCTCATGGCTCTCTACAACTCCCTGCCAGGGGTTGGAGAGAGGTGGGGATGGTCCCTCCTGCCATGGCTGCAGGGAGAGAACTAGAGGGAATTGCCATGAGCTGAGAAAAGCATAGTCAGATTAGATGTTAAGAATTATTTTTTTTTCCTCTTAGGGTGTTCAGGCACTGGAATATTGCCCAGGGAAGTGGTGGAGTCACCATCCCTGGAAGTGTTTAAGAGTTGTCTGGATCTGATGCTGGAGGATGTGGTTTAGGGTTTAGGGGTTACAGCAGTAGCAGGTTAACAGTTGGCCTTGATGATCTTAGAGGTCTCCTTCAACCTTGATGGTTCTATGATTCTAGGAGGCTTTTAAGCAAAACTTACTTTTATATCATTGCTAAGCAAACATGTCTTTCATTAAGATATTAGACACATAAAAGGAAAAAACAATATTACATTATTATATTACTGTAAATTCAATACCAATTATTAGATCAACCCTGAAGTACAAATGGGAAACAGTACACTAGCATTTCCACAGTTCCCACAGCAGCAAAAAAAATAATCAAATGAAGTTGAATTACCAACACAAACTTGAGAAATGTTAAAATTCAATTTGCCCTGCTGAGAAAAGACCTAAAACTTCAATGAAAAATGTGTCAATTATGTGCGACTTTACACATGTATTAAATGAATAATGTAAATTTTTACATGGAAGCAATTTTACTTCCATCATCTATCATCTAATTACATTTTACATACTTGTATTGTGCAACACAAACTATTCCACGTTCAGGTTAGGTAACAACACAAATAATTGCCCATAGCTACTCTAGAACAAGCCAAGTCATACTGTTAAACCCATCTATCATGAAAAGTGTTTTTCTTTTCATCTGTTTTATGAAATAGATCATAGCAAGGATGAGTGATCTGAGTTACAATAATGCAGTGATGCAAGTGAGATATTAAACCTATATTCTCACTAATGCCAGAAATCAGGGTCTCATCTAAAACCTTAGAAATTCTGAAAAATTCAAGACTATGGAGCAGTCCTGTAGATACTTACAAGTGTATCTGATGGACATAAACATACTTTATACAAAACCCTTCTGAAATACAGAGTAAGATACTATAAGAAAGAAATTACCTGGAGTGTCTTGTAATGATCTTGATGTAGAATTACTTTTTCTTTCTTTTCCTTCAAGAAATCCACTTCTAGAGTACTATGTTTTTCCACCAAATATTCTAGTTCCTACAAAGTTGATAAAATAACGTGTGAAATGACAAACATTTGTGAATTTTGAAAATACAGATTCAGCTGCTCATACCAACTATTTTAATTTCCGAACATTATGACATTGGCCATCATGATTACCACAGGGATAAAGGGATGTGCAAGAAAACTCTGACTGCAGTCTTTAAATTGAGACAGTCTTTTCAAGAAGTAGAAGGTATGCAGTGCATGTCCTATGGATGAGGAGTGTCCTGTGTGAAGTGGCTAAGGTCATGGGGTTTGTCTGGTTTGGAGAGGAGGAGATTGAGGAGTGACTTCCTTGCCTTCCTTGCTTCCTGAGGAGAGGAGGTGGAGAAGGAAGTGCTGGTCTCTTCTGCCTGGTATCCAGTGACAGGATGTGTTGGAATGGCTCAAAGCTGCATCAGGGGAGTTTTAGATGGAACATCAGGAAACATTTCATTACTGAGAGGGTGGTCAGACACTGGAACAAACTTCCAGAGAGGTGCTCAATGCCCTGTCAGTGCTTCAGAGGCATTTGGACAATGCCTTTAATAACATGTGCTAACTTTTGGTGAGCTCTGAAGGGTTCAGGCAGTTGGACCTGTTGTTATAGGTCCCTTCCAGCTGGAACTATTCTATTCTATTGCAATTATTTCCCTTTTTTTTAATATCTTGCTCTTTTTCTGCACTTGAAAAGCAGCATATTAAATGTACTGTTAGCAAATGTTTTCACTAAAAAGGCAGGAATCCTATGACATACAGATATATATACATAAAATGAACTCGATCTACATCTCCAAAATGAGTAAAATCTTAAAATATTCTGGCATCTTGCAGAGAGCCAGTCTGGAAACCTGCCCAACACAAACCAATAGGGAGGAAGGAGAATAACACTACTGACAAAAAACATCAAAATTATTTACTATACAAAGAGCTAAAGCTTTTTAGCTTTCCTTAACGCAGCCACTGCTCCTACTCAACTCATTCCCATTGTACATAAGCTGTTGGCACCCTTTCAGTTGCTCAAGACAACTATTTCTCAAAGCCATGCAGGAAGCCAGTATAGAAATAAACGACCTGCCAGATCACTGCACAGCTATTCAAACAAAGGCACAACTGAGAGGGTCACTAGGAGGACAGAGAGAGCAGGGCTGCTCAGCTCAACCCTGATTTTGGACTAAATAGTAAAAACAGTCCAAGAGTCTTTGATTCCACTGTAGAGAGCGAAACAGATTGTGGAACACTTCTTCAATGGAGAGCCAAGCTATCAACCTCTCTCACAGCCTGTATTCATGCTTCCCTTCCAACCTGTCCTCTACACATTTAATTCCCAGCAAACCCAACACGTTGCATATCTCCTCATCTTTGGCTAAAGTTACTCAACCTCATTTTCATTTCCAACAAGCCATTTCCTCCTTCCCCAGCACACCTTGAGAGCTATCAAGAGACAGCAATAAGAATAGCAGAAATTAAACTCACTCTCCCATACCTCAGTGACCTTTAGCTAACTCAGATGTGTAACTACAGGCATGGCCCTGCTTGGTACTCTTATAATATTCAGGTCAGAAGGAATAGGAAGAATTTAGCTATTAGAGCTCCCAGACAAAAACAAAAACACAAAAAACACATGGCTCCCTACTAAGAAAACTTGGGTTTCTTTTTTTTCTTTTCTATTTTAACCCTCAAGGAAAAAAAATTTGGTCTTCCAGAAACTTTAGAAAAATTCAGCCTAAAATAGACATGATAAAAAAAGGTGTTTGGCCTAAATTGAGTACTGGCCAGTTTCTAGAGTGTGTCCAGAGAAGGACAACAGAGCTGGGGAAGGGTGTGGAGCACAAGTCTGATGAGGAGCAGCTCAGAGAGCTGGGGGTGCTCAGCCTGGAGAAAAGGAGGCTCAGGGGCAACTTATTGCTCTCTAAAACTGCCTGGGTGGAGCCAGGTGGGGGTTGGTCTCTTCTCTCAGTTAACAAGTGACAATACAAGAGAAAATGGCCTCAAACTGTGCCAGGGGAGGTTCAGGTTGGACAGTAATTTGAGTAAATTTCTTTACTCAAAGGGTTGTCAGGCATTAGAATGCCCTGCCCAGGGAGGTGGTGGAGTTACCACCCCTGGAGGTACTCAAGAAATGACTGGATGTGATACTTAGTGCTATGATCTAGTTGACAAGGTGGTGTCTGGTCAAATGTTGGACTCAATGATCTTGGAGGTCTTATGAACCTTATGAAATACTGTGATTCTAAATTTGGCTAATTTCTCTGGAATCTGGCTATTTCCTAACAAAAGATGAATTTCAAATCTCTCTATTTAAATCCTCTATAAATGCCAAATGTTTTCATTCAAAAAAATATTCATACCTTTTTAATTTTTAATTTTTCCTCTTCAGCAGTGCAAAGTTTGTGCTCTAGGTTTGCAACAGCTTGTTGAAGGCAGCTCTTCACTTCATTTGTTCTCTGTGTCTCAGCACCAGCCAAAGCAGTAGCTGATGGAACTAAAGTCTTGTCTTCAATTGCATTTGAAGAGGCAAGTGGAATATCTGCTTGAATCTAATTCATAGGAAAAAAATGAAATTGAACCAGCTCTGAATGTATTAGGCTTACAAGGAAATAAACTCTCCCTGGATAGTCACTCCATGTTTTTACCCAATGCAGACTGCAAACAGTAGTCATGGAAAGAGAATACAAAAGTTTTGTGCTAGACTAACAGAATTAGAGTAATTTGGACATGTCTGCAACAGTTAGTTAATGCTCTTTCAGTAAACTGCAGAAGTACAAAAACTGAAACTGAGGCTTCTAGGACCCATAATCTGCTGATTATGGTGATCCAAAACCAGCTGAAATGCTGATAATAAGCTCATGTCTTCAGAAAGGCACAAAAATAAATTAGGTGAGGTTTAAAATATTTAGTGGTATAATTAAAAGCTGAAGCTTCTCTTCCCCCTCCAAAAAAAAAAAAAAAAAGGAGGCAAAACCTCCTTTTTTCTGCAGCAAAGCAGCCTCAAAGGAAAAAGTTGGGAAATTAATTCAGCAGCCACTTTTTCAACAATTTGAAAGCCAAGAGCACTTGAGATTTGGGTAAGGGTGGTGAAAGGAACATCTCAATGTGTGTAGTAAGAGAGATTTGACTGATCTGATTTAATCCACTCCCTTAACACGTTTTGTTCCAAATATATACTCAAATAATAGATTGACTTTTCAATAAATAAGTGTCTCTCAAAGGATTCAAAGAAAGTAACAAAAATAACCAGCTGAGATCCTGACTGCACATGAATACATAAAACAGAGTAAACCAAACAGTCTGTAGTTTGTGCTTCTGTAAAAAGCAGAGAGAAGCTAGATGTGCTAATTCTATTTCTGAGCACTATTCAAGACTAGAGTCTGGCACTGCCAAAAACTGAGTGAGGAACATAAAATGGTAAAATTTTACTCTCCATGAAAACTCAAGAAGCTCTGGAGATACAATTACCAAAAAACACAGTTCCTCTAACGGGTAAGAATATTTCACTATAGTTCTATGTCCACCATTTTCCTTTAGTTTAATCCATAAATGCAAAGTCTGATCTTCATTTCAAAATTAGGACAAAGGACCTGCTCTCAACTCCATTCTCCCTTTTAGTAAAACCTCCTAATATATTTTTCACTGTGTAATATTTCCTGCCTTACAAAGAAGGTTTATGGAACATTGGGGCTGTCAGCAGCTGATCAGAATCAGATGAGGAAAAACTGAAACATGGCCTACAACTAGAATTTACACAGATACCGAGTCCAAAGCACCAAAGTGTATTTCTTATTTTTCCATAAGATTACCTAACTACATGAGATTTTAGTTTTAAAAAATACAACACCTAGGTTTTAGGATTCTGGAATATCCCAAGTGCTCTTTCCAGCTCAAAAAATAAATGATGCAGGTTATCCATTGTTAGACAAAATCAAAGAGGTTAGGATCTGTGGTGGCTGAAGAAAAGCATATTTTGATCACCCTGCCAGTAACAGAAATTTGCTTATCCCAACTTTGTCAGAGAGGCAGATGAACAGCCTCCAGTACAGAAAATGACCCTGGTTGGCATCAGTCAAAAAAAGCAAACAAACACTCCTTCCTCTCAAGAAAAAAAACACAACTTTTGGATTTCTAAGAAAATTTCTTTGATATTATTTGTATCTGGGCACATCACTTTGTATAGGCTTTGCCCAGAACAATCACAAAATGGTAACTAATTTAGTCCTAACACTGAATGATTGGAGCTGTACCAGTTCTGGAAGTATGAACAGACAGATACTCCTCAAAGCAAAACAAACAAGACCCAGTTTAAGCAAAACAAATATTTTGTACAAGTTGCTTAAATAGCTCGAAAGAAATGTTTTTAAATGGTCAGATAATGGAAATCTGACTCAATAATGAAATTCGGTTTTCACCATGAGTAGCCCTAGGACTTGATGAGACAACCTGGAAGTGTTGAAAACAGGAGGGTTGCAAACTAGCCCAAAATACTGATTGGTTCACAGTGAGGCCAAAGCATTTTCTAATTCAAGTATGTACTACTACACATCCTGAAACAAGGAAGTTTACAACCAATAAACTTGTCCAAATAGCTGTCACTGCAACCAATGGCAATAAAAATTCCCTTGGGAGGGTAAAACTATTTAATCCTCACCTGCAGCAGTCTAGCATTCTTGTGCTAATCTCCAGGTAAAAATTCTTTTCCCTTTCTTGTTCACCTAATTCTTTAGATAAAAACTGAACAGCTTTGCACCCCAGAAAGAAACAAAGATCACTTCTCAGCAGTATTGAAGCCACAAGGAGAGATGATAACTGGGACATTGCCACATCTGGGACCATGTCAGGTCACAAACAAAAGAGAATAAAAAATCAACTTTAAAAGTAATGGGGGAGAAAATAAATGGGGGAGAAAATAAAGTAAAATATAATAAATATCATAAAATTTTAAAAAAAACCCTAAAATTAATTTCACTAAAATTAAGTAAAGATTAAATGTTATTTCTCTAATCCTGAAATCATTAGTGAAAACATACAATATGACATATATGTACAGCTGTAATCTTTACAGCTTTAACAGGACCAAATTTTTTTGAGACAATGTTCCTGTTGTTTCCTGAATGCATGCCCAGCACTATCAGCATGTCTGCAACTTTTAACAACTCTAACACACTTCTCTCTCTTGCACTTCACACCAAAGTAGTGTGGTGGCTCCCAGTTACAGGCTTTACAAATAATTTTAAAATTATTTTACTTTAAAGTCTGCAGCACAGAAATCCAAGGACTTTTAGCCCTTAAAAGGTATTTCAACCTAAATGTGCTCAGAAAAGTACAATGCTAAGAAATTTCATACCCTGAAGTTCAAAAATCCTGGGTTTACCTGTTCCTCAAGAACAGCTGGATTTATCACACTGTTGGGTGGTTGAATAGCTGTTGCCACATTATCACTTGATAAAATGAATGAGTCAGAAGGAACCAAGCAGGATGAAGGCACAGAGTGCTCCAGAAGAACATCAGGAGATCTATGGACTTCAGATACTAGAAATAGAAAAAAACCACCCAAAATTAAGAAGCACTCAAAAAGTAATTCTGTTTCTGGAGTCTATGCCTAGCAAAACCATCACATTAGCAGCAAGTACAGTTCTACATAGGGTTAGGCACCTCTTATAATCTAACTGCACTGAAGAATAATTCCATACAAAGTTCCTGTGGTTTTGAGCACGATCAACTTCAGGTCATTCAAAATTGTACAGTCACATGAAATCAAACCTTGTAACTTACACAGAGGTTTTACAAGACAACTGACACCAAAAGGACCAGTTTTAACTTTGTCTCTTTCAATTCACACATCTGTTCAGCTTCTGCATGATCTTTACTCAGTTTAAGTCAATGGTAAAGCCATACTGATAATTCCCTAACTTCTATAAATTGTAAAGTTAAAAAAATCCTCTACTGTCTTATATGCAAACAGCTTACCAAGAAACACCATAAAGCAGTTTTATATTTTATAGGAGATCAAAAGATAAAGTCAATAATTCTCTAGCTAATAAAACTTAAGTGGAATTAAGACCAGAGTGAGCTCTTCCATAGCAATCTCCAGTAATGCTATAGAAGTCCTGAACAGTGGATCATCATTACCAACTTGGCACAACAGAAACTTTAAGTTTTACAAAAGACAAACTAAACCACGAAAAAGAAAAGAAGAGAAGAAAGTTTTGCAGACATGTTAAATTTAACAGCAAAGTCCTGTAAACTTTAATATGGTCAGCTACAGGTATGTCTTTGCAGTAGGCAAAAAAGTATAGCCAATTGCTCTAGAAAAAGCAGCTCACATTATCATTACAACTCTGGTAAGATGTCAAAGATGCCACTAAGCTGGAGCAAGGCTCAACTTCTCAATGCCACTGTTTAATACTGCACAAATATGCACACAAACCACAAACAGACAGAGCAGGGTGTCCCTAAAGGCACTCAAAACGACACACTATCCTTGAATCCAGGTACTCTCTGCCCCATCTTCTTTACCTCCCAGTTCAGGTATAACATAGAGGAATATGCACACCTCATCCAAGAAAATGAAGATGGAAAATAGACCACAAGGCAGAAAAATACTAATTGCAGTAAATGTAAAAACTAAATAATAATCAAAATAAATAATAAATATAATAAATAAAAGAATCAATTAAATAAATTTCAGCAGAAAATGGAAACTTGTCTGAAAAGCCTAGAGGACAGTACTTGGGCAAACAGAGCAGGAACCATTTCTAGTAACTAGGGCCAAGAAAAGGTCTGGGACATAACTAGCTTTAACTGTAAACTCTTCTCCACAAGTGGAAATGGGATTTTTTCAGCTTTCTTTATGTACCATAAGATGTCTGTAAAACTCCCTTCCCACTCCAAATATCTGCTTTCAAAGGCTGCTTCCTAGAACAATTAACTGCTCTCTTGGTTCAAGTGGCAGTGAAGTGACACAGAAGAGGATCATTTGCTTCTGAACAAACAGGAAAGTCTCTGCTTTCTGCTATCACTTGGTATCCTGAATGCCAGTTTTAAGTCAAGTTCCAAGTGGTGGAAAAATATTTAAAATAATGCTCCAGACAATTCTGACTGAGCAGGCAAGAGGTTCTCTTACTAAAACTGTCACCTTACAGGGAAAAGCCACACATGACACTGATCCTTGTGATGTTAGTGTTCAACCTTTGCTGAGGATCACCAGAGCACAGGCATAGTCCACATATAAATAATTCATCACAAAAGTCAAACAGAAACTGAGACATATGAGGAATGGAGACACACTGAGATTAAAGCTTAAGGTGCTGACATATTTTGGGGTATCCAATACTAGACATGAGCCTCCACTTTTAAGGTAGAGTTTTACATGGAATTTCTACAATCAAATCAAGATTTTAGTGGTTCCAGTTACAGTAATGAATGCTTAACATCTTGAGAGCGAAAAAAAATAAAATGTACAGTAATGAATGCTTAACATCTTGAGGGAAAAAAAAATAAAATCAAAACCAGAAACAAAATCCCCACCTCTTAAGTAGTGAAAATAAAGCTAGGAAACAAGGAGCAACAACTGGTGACCACTTGTGAACACTGTGGTTTAAAATTTTCAGCTAAATACATGACCTTGCAGAAGACAAGAAAAGGTGGCAACTCTCCAAGGTATCATTCAACCATCTTTTTTACGAAACATTCTTTTCAATTTCAGCAATGTTAAAGATCCATAAATCAGGCATTCCTAGAATTACATGTGCTATGTCTGTAATTCAAGTTCTCTTAATTCATTCTTCTTCTGTATATACTGCTGAGATTGCATTAGCATTTTAGTTCAGCTCAAAATTCGCTT
>NW_008669845.1:8438-9463 GCF_000695815.1 Acanthisitta chloris | reverse complement strand
ATGCCTGAGTTATCATAATGGGACAGTTGTGCAGCCCCTGGAAAAAAAACTTGCCTCTGATAAAACTACCTGACTTGACTCCAAGAGCTACAAGAAGTTCAAGTCCACAGAAGCAGGCTAATGGTAGTCTGAAATAAAACTCCAAAAGCACATCTAACATGGATATTAACTTTTCAGAGCCACTCCAAAGATCCTCTCAAGTGCTGCACCACCTGCTATGTGACACAGTCATTCAGATCATCATGACAAAGTATTGTTTCACAGTATCCTGCCCTGGTGCAATAAATATATCTCCTCTCAGTCCTTCAGAAAGCAAGGCAAAGTCTGATGGTCCTGATGAATTCCCAAACAAAGTTGTTCACTGATCAGAGCTGCAGTACTATAAAGAAAAGCAGCATATATTCCATTACAGGTGTATCAAAAGTCATTTGTCCAAGAAGGCTGAAATAAGATGCAGATATAAGTTATTTCCAGAACTGAACTTAGAAAATAGCTGATCATTTCTGAATCCCTGACTTCCCAATATTAAGAATATTCTGTCCTAGATGTGTATATATGGACTGACAAAACCATGCAGTTCATTAATCTTACTAATGCATGAAAAATTCTGTCTTTTTCCTAGGAATGATTACTAAAATCACTGGGGGATCAGAAATTCTGAAAACAAAACCAACTGAATTAACATGAACTGTTAAATCAACATTCCATTGAGTCTTACACTTCATACTGAGCTTGAGAATGAAGACATTAGCTATGAAATACACCACTGAAAAAATAAACACAATTAATATTTACTAATTGGAAATTCTGTCTTTTTCCTAGGAATGATTACTAAAATCACTGGGGGATCAGAAATTCTGAAAACAAAACCAACTGAATTAACATGAACTGTTAAATCAACATTCCATTGAGTCTTACACTTCATACTGAGCTTGAGAATGAAGACATTAGCTATGAAATACACCACTGAAAAAATAAACACAATTAATATTTACTAATTGGATGTTATTTATGTAATTGAGCAG
>NW_008669845.1:6955-8415 GCF_000695815.1 Acanthisitta chloris | reverse complement strand
TATATAATAATTATCTGACAGATTGTTGCTGAATGTTGCAAACCACTTGCAGCACAGTTCCCCTACATGCAGGTTTCAGCTGTTCAAAATAAAAACCCCAAGAAACAAAATTAAATTTCCATCCTCAACTACCCTTGTCTTCGACATTACAATTCAATGACACCTTAAATTATGCTGTACACACTGTAACCTGTGTCACTGAACATTTTCAGCTAAAAGCAACATTCAGCTAGAAAGCTTTCAATTTTAAGGCTGGTTTTGTGTGTCCAAATGTCAGTGAGCTGCATCAACCCCAACCCCACATAGGGTTGCCCAAGCACAACTGTAAGAGACAGAAAATTGCATTCTAGAAGGCAAGAACTTGTGTCAACTGCAACATCAGAGCTAGACCATCAGGATCTCAGCCTGCATAATGCTCAATAAGCAGCTGAGGGAAAAACAAACTGAAAATTAATTTATTTACATCAACAAATTTAATTTTGCCAATATGCCACAAACTACCACACAACAGAATAAGTCAAGTGCATTCTAAAATACATAAGTAACATACATATATATTATATTATATATAATATTATTATATATATGATTATATTTTCTAACTTTATAAACTGCTCAAGCTAAAAAGACCATTCTCATCCATCCTCTCTTCCCCAAAGGAAGTAAACCACTTTATCATAGTCCTATTTATAAGTTTACTTTTTCTGTTTTCCCACAATTTGCAACAGACCTTGCATACTCAAAAGTAAAGAATATCCTTTGAATGAAGAAGCAGTTGCTTTTCAACTGAATAAACTGTACTTCTCTTTCAATCTTTGAGGAAGATTAACTTTGATAAGTTCAGCTTCCCAAAATAATTACTTGGGAACATTTTCTGCTCAAGTTTTCACTACTGGCTATTCTTTTATTTTGTATACACACCCCTCTGGGCACTAATATTTATAGTGAGGACACAAGTACAGCAATACAATATTAAGATTTTTTTAAGGACACAAGTACAGCAATACAATATTAGGATTTTTTTTATAGTGATTTTATCAATACCTGTAGGAAATGCTGCCCAAGCAATAGCAGGGGATGTTGTCTGCTTCTCACCATTTCCAAACTCATAACTCTCTGCTGCCTAGAAAGAAGAAGAAATTATTACATATTTAACAAAGTGCTATAAATTTCCATTAAAATAGTTGAAAACAGTTGAATTTCAATATTAAGGAATCCAAATAACATACCTCAAATCCTCCAAAGTCATCATCATCCATCTTTCAACTGGTACTACGATGTAGAAGAAATCTTGATGTAAAAACAGAAAAGAAAAAAAAAAAACCAAACCACGAAATTGTTATATTGCCTTTACTCATAAAATAGCAATAAAAACTTTGTAAAACCAAAGGTGTGGTGTTAGTTTTAAAGCACAGGCTCGGGTAAAACAAGTCACTGTGGTTACACCCTAAAAGCCCAGC
>NW_008669845.1:0-6945 GCF_000695815.1 Acanthisitta chloris | reverse complement strand
CATAGACCCATCAAAGCTGGAGGAGACCTCTAAGATCGAGTCCAACCCTTAACCTGTCACTGCTGTAACCCCTAAACATTAAACCATACCCTCCAGCATCAGATTCAGATGCCTCTTAAACACTTCCAGAGACGGTGACTCTACCACCTCCCTGGGCAATATTCCAGTGCCTGAGCACCCTAACAGGGAAAAATTTTCCTAACATCCAATCTGACTCTGCCCTGTCTCAGCTCAAGGCCATTCCCTCTAGCCTCTCCCTGTAGCTATGGCAGGACAGACCATCCTACACCTCCCTACAATACTCTTTCAGGCAGTTGTAGAGTGCCATGAGCCCTGAGCCTCTTCTCAAGGCTATACAAATTCAATTCCCTCAGCCCTTCCTCATATAACATGTTTTCCAGACCATAAAAATGTCTTAAAAGGAAAATAGGTATATTTCCTTGGCCGGTCTAGTAAGAGAAATGTGCTGAACTGATGATCAACTAGGAGCCAAAAGACACAATGACTCATGTACTTCAGTTACATGACAGATGAGTAGACACCTGCACTAGGATCCAACTGGTACCTACCTCATCTATGTGCTTTTCGTAACCTCATCCTGCTCATGTAGAAATGAGTATTCAGTCCTTCTCTCAAGTACTCATCCCCACAAGTTACCTGAAGTCTTCCTAATTTACAAGTTCTACAACAGATCAAGGGACCTAAATTAAGAACTTTTTCACATAGAGGATGCAAGGACTAGAACTGCAAGATCTTGCATAAGAAGCACTTTTATATTGACTTAGTTATATGCAAAGAATTGACTATTTTACCATAGAATTTTAATACCTTCAAGGGAAACAAAAGCACTGCCTGTCAATATCATGAAACATCTCTTGAAATCAAAAATGTAGGAAAAACTTTCTAATGTAGGAAAATAGAAAGACGGTACTTTAAAAAGCTGTATCTATTGATCTCAAGCATAGCACTGAAGTCTCCAGTGCCACAACAAATGATACTAAAACCAGCAAATAATCTAGTCTGGATATATACTTTAAAAATAAATAAATAAATAGATAGATAGATACTAAAATTGAAATGTCCAGGAAGTAGGATTTCTGACCACCAGATTCCAAAATGAAGGGTTATCTTCATTAGAAATGAAGACAAATCAATTTAACGCAACCATTATCTACCATGTACCTTGTATAGTTTTGTGCTACGATTTAAAATACAAAAAATATTTTCCATTGTTAAGTTGCTTTTTCAAATCAGCACTGTGATTAAATCCAAAAAGATTTCCTGCTTTTCCCATCTGTTCTTAGCTGTCTGGCAACATCAGAACAAACTGCAACTTGGAAAAAGACTGTGGTGAATTTCTGGAAATTTTTCTGCTACCACAGAGGTCCTTCCCTAGGTTTCATGGAGGGGCTGATTTAGATTTTACAAACTGATCAGCATTTTTGACTTGTAGCCCTGAATTCTGTGGCATCTTGATATATTTATAGTTAAATTGTAGCTCCTTTTACAAAAATGCAGGCTAAGTTACTCAGCTAATGAGAGCAAGTCAAGATATACAAAGCTGTTCAAAGAAACATTTTCTATTTAAAAAGATATCTATATCTATCTATCTATAATTCTAATACCTGAATGAAGGATGATCCAAAAACCCTTTATGGTCTTCACATAATGTTTCAAATGTTTATAAAGTTAATTGACTTCAGTTAAAATAGACTATAGGCTGTGAAAGCACATGTTCAGAAACTGAAGAATTCAAACAACTTGGAGGAAATCTCCAAATGGACACATTGGAATGCCAGAAGGGGACACTTTCAGTTTTTATCCACTGCTGAAATTCATTACCAAGACTGACTCCAATTCAAACATCTTCCAGAGCTTAACAAATTAACTTCCAAGCTCTTATTGATGAACTTAGAAGGCTTCTGGGTGACCAAATTGCAACCTTCCAGTACCTGAAGGAGCCTATAGGAAAGATGGAGAGAGGCTGTTTACAAGAGAGCAGGATTAGATTAGATATTGGGGAAAAAAAATTTCCCTGTGAGAGTGGAGAGGAACTGGCACAGGTCACCCAGAGAAGCTGTGGCTGCTCCATCCCTAGAAGTGTTCAAGGCCAGGTTGGACAAAGCTTGGAGCAACCTGGGCTAGTGGAGGTGTCCCAGCCCATGGCAGGGGTTGGAATTAGATGATCATTAAGGTTCCTTCCAACCCAGGCCATTCTGTGACAAATCACCACTATCACAGTATGAGCAGACATATTTGATTAAATTATATTGTTCAATGTGGTATAAAAACTAAATATCATTTAGGGACTGCAAGGGGTTTTGTTTGCTTTGTGTTGATTGCATTTTCTGGTAGTATATTTTCCAAGAGAGAAGGAAGGCAGTTGGGCATTTTTCCCATCAATGTTAAGGTTAACTGGTCAAATATTGATGCACTCCATTAACATTCAGCCCTTTGACAAAAAACTCAAAAAACCAGCATTTGTGTACGTAAATGATAGCGATGGAAGTGGTATAGACAGAACACAACTGCTGAAGCAGCTAGAAATGCACAAATTCATAATGCCAATGTATTCATGCTCCCCTACCACTAAACACCACCCAAACCAGCCTGGTGATTTATATAATTACTGCCAAACACAGTATTCAAGTAGCAGTCAGAGCAGTCAGCTGGAAACACTGAAACTTTAGAAAGGCAAACAGGTATTTTACCTACACACTATGTATCACATCAACAGGTCCTACAGGCTCTACCCAAAGTTACTTCAAAGCAGATCTTCTCCACAAAGTGCAAGAGACATCATTCCCATCATCTCAGAACTGGTTATGCCTCAACCAGAGAAAGTATATTCAGCACTGTGTTTTAAAAAGACAAACTGGAACAAGTTCAGAGGAGTACAACAGGAATTAAAGCAATTTTGGAAAGGCATGCTAAAATGGAGAGGCTTTAGAAGTATTTTAAAAGGCAAACAAAAATATCACATTTGAAAAATAATGTTCTAAGAAGAGATTAACTACTTTGGTTTCTCTTCAAATACAACACTGACATGAGACAGTAAAGGACAGAAGGCCCAGTAAGAAAAACATGTTAAATACTAGTGAGGATTTCCATTTCCCCTACAAGAAAATTTATAAGAACCTCTGTATAAATAAAACAAAACTTTTGATAGAGAAAAAGGATGTAGGACAGAAGAAAAACTGGAGAACAACCTGTTATTGAATCCATCATCTATTTTTATTGCTTTTCATATACAGTTTTCCTAAGTCTGGTAACAATCACAAGACTACTTTGACCTAAGATTACCTTACTCCACAAATTTTAAACACAGACATTTCATGGCTGCAACAGCATGATTAATTTATAAATTATTCCACACATCACTTAAATGGAATAAAAGAGATACAGACTCCAAGCAAGTCTCTGTAATATCAATGGTGTTTTCACACCTAACTGCTAAACCTCCAATTTCCAGCCCTTCAGAGATCCCAGTGGAATTCTAGGCTAAGTGATTCTCAACCAGCTAGGCCTGTTTGCTGTTTATATATGTGCAATATATATTCATACAGGTACACACACCTCTGTTTTCAATGACAAAGCTCTGTTTCTAAAGTAGCAAAATCAAATCCTGATTTGTTTACGTGCTTCGTTTGCTGTGGGCAAACAAAAAAAATTCTAAAAATAGCAGAAACTGGCAAACTTATCATGTATCACAAATATGCAGGAAACAGATTAGGATCGAATGCATGGATTAAATCCCAAGGGATACTGATATAAGGCACTTCCAAAACTTAAAGGCTGAATTCCTCTTCAAAGTATTAATGCGTAATTTCTCAATTCTGCCCCTTATTCTCATGATGGAAATGCATTTCTGTTATCAAAAAATAACAGAACTAGCCTAACACCTCACATTAGAACTGCAACAATTTTGGGAGCAAGTTCCTTTAAACAATCCTATTCCAAAATGGGCAATCAGACTTCTCTTTCCTCACAGAACATTATTTGTGGCACTGGAATAGGAAAGAATACATTAAGTGCTGACAATCTGCAGAAGGATTTAAAAAAACCAACCAAAGTCAAAACAACCCACAGAGTCTTACCACGACTAAATGTGGTCTATTGAAATATGCCTGAGACTGGAAGTAAGTAACTGTAAAATTGGGCAAGAAGAAGTCAAGCTCGAAATTACAGAGTCATAGAAATTATGGTTGGAAAAGACACAGGAGGTCATCCAGCCCAGGTCATTTTCAAAACATTAATTCTCAGGCATCATGTCCTAAAAGACTTGAGATACTCTCCAGTCACACTCTGTGAAAAGGAGGAGCTTTTCTATGGATAAAGAATATGTAAAGCCACCACATTTTCAGTACAATTTTGAGCTTTCTTCACAGAGGCTAGTGTGGGGCTATGTTTGGGTTTTGTGCTGAACACAGAGTTGATAATGCAGAGATGTTTTTGTTGTTGCTGAGCAGAGCTCACACAGAGCCAAGGCCTTTGCTGCTTTCCATACTGCCACACTGGCAAGGAAATTGGGGGTGCATGGGAGATTGGGAGGAGACACAGCTGGGACAGGTGACCCAAACTGACCAAAGGGATATTCCATACCATAGGACATCATGCTCAGTATATAAGGTGGGAGGAAGAAGGAGGAAGAGGAACATCTGGAGTGATGGTGTTTGTCTTCCCAAGGAACCGTTACGCGTGATGGTTCCTGCTCTCCTGGAGATGCTGAACACCTCCTGTCTGTGGGAAGCAGTGAATTAATTCCTTGTTTTGCTTTGCTTGTGTGTGCAGCTTTTGCTTTCTCTATTAAACTGTCTTTATCTCAACCCATGAGTTTTTGTAGCTTTTACCCTTCTGATTCTCTCCCCCATCCCATGGGTGGGGGAGTGAGTGGCTGTGTGGTTCTTGGCTGCTGCTGGGGTTAAACCACGACAAATTTTTCAGCAAATTTGTATTCATCAAACCACACAATAATGCCCAAATTCAGACCAGCAGGTCACCCAATCCAAGCTCCTGCTCAATGCAGGGTCAACATTGCATTCAGATGAGGTTGCTCAAGACTTTCCCGTGCATGGCTGGTAAGGATGCACAATAATGCAATGTATTCAGGTAGCTGTGCATATCTCAGGAGCTTACGAGCTTTTCTATGCAAAATATAGTTACTAAAGCCAGACCAGCAGCTTCACACAGTTCATGAGAACTTTGTGAAATGCACCTCCCTAACAGACATACCAAAATCACATTTTTATATGCAGGAAGATCAGGGGCCATTCGCAAGGAATAAGACAGAAAAATGTAAGCAACAAGACCATTCTATGCAATCTCTAAGACTTCTGTGACTGCCTTTCCCTTGTTAAAAACATTTTTAGAAGGACAAAGAATCAAAGCATATGATTAAACACTAAGAAACATACCTTTTTCTTTAGCTGTGTAAAGTCTTATTAAAGAAATCAGAATCAAAATAATCTTTACAAATATTATTTTCATCTGAAGGGTAGTGAACTAATATGAGAAAAATCTCTGAAATTCCACAAAAACTAGTATTATGATAAGCTACAAAATCAATTCCACAAGAATTTGTGGTTAGAATTTGTGGACACTCTTCTTCAGCACACACTCTGGGCTTTTTAAAACAGTGCTTAAAGCAGGAAAAAACAATAAAGTGCAAAATCCAAGTTCATTTCACTTCCATAGTTCAGACACAGCTATGTATAGAAAAAAAGAAAACAAGATCTCTACACAGAAGAGCAAAAGGGGCTCTGATAGCTCCTACAGAGAAGGCAGGTACTGGTTTTTCAAATTCACTTAAGACATGGGAGCAAAAAAATAAGAACTACCACCACAGCCTTGTGAGGAAAACCCATTCAAGGATTGGCAATTCCTCAGACATATCCTAGAAGAAATTAACAGAGAGAGCTAGAAAAACCACATTCTGTGAAATATATGCAAAATCACCTGATTTTACATCACAGGGTGCACAATTATGTATAGGAAAGAATGAAAATAACTTAGGAGAGACATGCTTTCTCCTAGATCAGTAAAAAGGTGTGAACCCTAGGGCAAATTCTAAAATACTCCTCTGCTTGTGATTCAGCAATAATTGCTGAGGTTGACTTCAGAGCATTTCCTGAGGTAGAAATCTACCACATGCATGTACTGTTTTTGCCTTCACACCAGACCACAACCCATGGACCACATGGGGATTCCACGTGTAACCATAAGCAGTCAGAGGATATAGCATCATCCAGCAGAAAAGACTTTGCAAGTATCAGAGTGGTACTTTTAGCACATATTTTCAATTAAAAGGCTGAAGAGAGGAAAGGTCTGTATACTTTGGCTTCCAGTGTCTTGGTGACCGAGATCTATCTGCAGTCAGGGGAAAGGAAAAAAACAAAATCTCTAACAAGACATACATGGATTTAATTCTATAAGTAATTAGACTAACACATGTACTTGTTGATTGAGGATGTCTTTAAATTTTTGCCCATGATTCTTTGTCAGCTTCTCCCAACTTTAAGAATCATCTACTTAGAAAATAACAACTTCCCCTTTCTAGATATTCAAAGATGTGCTCAATACCAGAAGGATTAAAATACCATATTACCCAGCATATTTCATTATCTCCAGAAGCTATATACACTTTCTCAAGACTTAATTCTACCAACTTCAGTAACTGAAGATTTTATATATAGTCCTTCCCAGGACTTTACTCTTCACTGTAATTGTTTCTTGTGAGCAGAACATGGAAAGGCTAGTTTTTGCTTAATTTTAAAGTAAAGAATCACACAGTTAACTAATTTTTAAGTTTTCCTAACAGCCCTCTATAAACTTTCTCCATCACATATACCTGCTTACTTCATAGGTGACACATTTTTACATCACATATACCTGCTTACTTCATAGGCGACACATTTTAACAAAAGTTATATAATATACTGTGCAAAG
>NW_008669844.1:3159-16624 GCF_000695815.1 Acanthisitta chloris | reverse complement strand
AGTGGGGGTGGAACTAGATGATCTTTAGTATCTCTTCCAACCCAAACCATCCTTAATCCTATGATTCTAACTTTATTATTTTAATGTCATCCCATCTGTTTGTGTGTGTAGCTATGTGAAGAGATGAGGGGCTTATCCAAGAAGATCTTTAGAAGTCCTTTTGCTTCTCTGATCCTTCTCTGTCTTGAGCTCACAGGATTTCCTGAGGGCCCAAAAGACACAGTAAGTGTCTGCCACGATTTGTAGCATCTTGGCAGAAATGCACATGTCCCTGTCATTATCCTAGCCACAGCTGAGCGTGTGTGTAGAGAGAGTGAGTAAATCCTCACTGCAGGAGATAGTTGTCTGCCAGGCTCCATAAATCCTAGGACATCTCTATGCAACCTGTAGGTGAGTGAAAACACCTGTTGATTCACTAAATGGAGAAAATGGTGCTGGAACACCTTATGCAATGGAAGTGTCGGATCAGGACCTGAGCACATTTAATAGAAAGAGTCATACGAAGCAACTGACTCTGCACAAGTCAGGTTAAAAATATCCATGCGCCAATGTCAGCTTCCTTGAATTTTTTCTTAGAGGAAGGTGGTTCACATTTAATAGAAAGAGTCATACGAAGCAACTGACTCTGCACAAGTCAGGTTAAAAATATCCATGCACCGATGTCAGCTTCCTTGAATTTTTTCTTATAATAGCAGTTATGACCTTGGCACAAAGCACTGCCTAGAGACAAATGACCAGCTGGGATTAATGGTCCTTGACTTAATTTCTGCCCGGAAGGTGGTTCACATTTAATAGAAAGAGTCATACGAAGCAACTGACTCTGCACAAGTCAGGTTAAAAATATCCATGCACCGATGTCAGCTTCCTTGAATTTTTTCTTATAATAGCAGTTATGACCTTGGCACAAAGCACTGCCTAGAGACAAATGACCAGCTGGGATTAATGGTCCTTGACTTAATTTCTGCCCATCAGCCCAGCCAGTCTTTTTTTTTGAAATGCTTTGTGCATTGATTATTATTGATTCATTCATTGATTGTGTCCAGGGTCTGAAGCTAAAAGCTGAAGTACTGACAGCACCCTGAAGACTCTTCTAATAAGGAAGAGTTTGCTTAATTCATAGACTATTTGAGTTGCTTTAGAAAGAGGCATCATAAAAGGAGGTAGAAAAGGCAAAGAGCACTTACAGAACAATGAAACCTAGATTTCTTGGGCTATTAGACTTGATGGCATGTATCATATTACTTTGAATAGACATGGTATCTAAAGCAGGAGCATAGAGAAATTTAACATGTATTACACGTGTCACCTTCCAAAGGACAGTAAGATTTCAAGCAAAAAAGCTCATCAGATAATCTGGGTCTAGGGCAGAGAAGGCATTTGCAGGGTTAATGTTCCACCTCTCTTTCTGGAGACATCATTGTTTTGTTTGCCTTCAGAAACACATCAATCCTCATTTTCTGCACATTGCCTGGACATGTTTAGTTCCTTTTCCACTTGCACTTGTTGCTGTCTGACCTCATCTGTTCTTCAAGGAGTTTCATCTGAATAATTAACATAGTACTCTTCAGGAAATCAGATTGATTGTTTTTAATACCTACTTTATGACAGGATGTGCTAATTGCAAAAGAGAGGAAAAACAGTTTAAAAGGCAATAGGGTTTAATAACCTGACACCTCCACATTTTATCTTCAAGTTAGTCTTCTGGGATTCAACGTAGAGGATAAATTAAAAGTGACGTCTTTGGATGAGTTATTTCATGTCTTTTGGTGTTCCAGTATACATCAAATGGCAAGAATGCACATGAAAGAGAAAACTTGTGGTTGAAAAGTGTTCCATAATGTACATTGCTGAGGTGCTTCCAAAGTTCCGATGGCTGCCAAGCACTCCATGGTGATGCAAACACTCTTGAGCAAGTTGTGCTACTTCTGAACAATGTGGGTAGATTTTTCATAACAAAAGAGAAATACAGTAATGTTGGCTAAGGAATTGCTTCTGCATTCCTGATTTGCAAAGCATTTAAAAGAACTAAGTTACTACAAAATAAACCCCTGTTTTATTTATTACTTGGCCAACTGGAGGAAGAAGTTTCGAGTTCATAAAGGCCATAGAGTTCTAGTGCCTGCCTATCTCTGCCCACTCATTTATTGCTGACACTGTGATCCTGTTCAAATCTTATAAATGTTTTCTATTTCTCACACTTTGCCATTAAAATATGATTACTGTTCTCTTCTTCCATAGAATATTTACATGTTTTAAAAGGTGTAGGGTGCACTCTGTATAGGAAAGGTCTCCCACCATGTTATTATGAATGACCAATAAAGGGGCTTGGTAAGATAAACTGTCTCCAAACCATAAAATAGTGAACTATTTCTTCAGAAACTATCAAATTCATATAATCAGTTCCTTCCAAAAATACCTTCTCTTGTGGGAGAACAAAAAATGGACTTCAGAAAATTGTGATCCCTACAAGTCTGAGGCCAGTTCTCTAGAACATTTTTCTTTTGAAACTATGGGTCTATAATAAGAACTGTGATGCCTTAGAGATATTCTGTGTACCCATATATATATATCTGTCAGAGTTCATTAGGGTCATGCTCAGTCGATTGGGAGAAATAGGTATTTTCAGGATGTGATTTAGTGAATCTGGTTTATGCATCCACCTTAAGATGAGGTGGCTCCTGAGATCCACTGCTCTGTTTTCTTTTAACAGTAATGGGAGCTTGGGCTGTCTAGGTCCCTCATGTTTCTTTGTACATCCACACTGAGGTACACAAATCTCATATCTAATGAATGCCAAATGTCACCACAGTCTAGTGTTGACATACACAGTCTAGTGATTAGGAGATGACTCAACATAACAGGGGTGCAAAGGAGAGATGGGGTCCAGATTATCTTCTAGGGTGGAATACTATCAATTCAGTTTCTTATCCCTCCATTTTTTTTGTAGAACAGTGAGTGTACAACTAGCCTGCTGGTTTTGAACCCAGATTTTCACGCTCATGGATGAGATCATCTCAATCATCTATCAGATAAAGAAAGATGAACTCCATGTTCTCCTGGATTTTAGGAAAAAGGTGCAGAGTGGCTTCAGAGGATTCTCGGCAATCTTGGTCTCTGAGAGACCCTCTCTGAAGCCCCAAGTTAAACACCTTGATTTGGAGAGCTATGACACATATGATCATAGCCTTCTGGATAACTTAAGCAACTTTCCAGATATATCTTGTGGATTCCACTCTAAGACGTTTGATTTTTCCTGACCTACAATGGCATCCTAGGTGTCTAATGGTGCCATGTGAATTCCATGAGGTGGAAGACACCTAAAAATTAAGTGCCATCATGGCAAGCTATGCAAAACATATATCTTCTGTGGTTTTAGCCTTGCTTCTTTACATCATGGCAAGCTATGCAAAACATATATATTCTGTGATTTTAGCCTTGCTTCTTTATCTCTGGATATAGCAACAAAGCTCTGCCATCTCCTTGCTGTGAATGCTTTATCTGTGTGTGTTTGGTTAGCTTCATTTCCATAGTGGCATGGACTGAATCCATCTGGAGAAATACCAAAAAGGCAGGAGCTGGAAGTGAAGCTGTAGTCCTTTCGACACATGGAGACATCTGTGAGCAAACATTGGTGAATATATACGATGCTTTGTGTCCACCTGCTTTCTTCCCTTACATTGAATCTACCAAACTTTGTCTGGTTGCTTTTGTAGCTTCTGGGGTCCTATCTCCAGTTAACAGCAATGTAATTTGGCTGTGTCTGGAATCTTCATGCTCTACTCTCTCCGCTCATATAGTCAGACAGCTTGTTTTTCTCAGTCCTGCTTTCCTCACATTTTCATTATTTAGAATCTGCACAGTCCTGTTCAGAGATATAAGTGATGAAGGCAAATGTTACTCCTAATGCCATCCTGAGCAGTGAGCTGCCTCATCTTATCTGATTTCCAGTGTCTCTACATCCATAAATCTGTGAAATTCCCAAAGTAAACAAATGTATTGTTTTTTGGAAGATGAAATACATTGGCAGGTAAATCTTAATGATAATTGCCTCTAATTAGCACTCCCACCAGATGACAAATCTTTTAGTCAGAGTGTCACTTGAAAATGTGCATGTTCTTGTTTTGCCTTTGAAACCATCAAAGAAAAATCACATGTATTGATTTGACTCTGTTGCCATAATTTTTCATTAGAAACAGGGGGAAGAAATGAGTGGTGAAAGGCAGAAATGGGTATGATGGAATGAAAAATAGCACTGACAAAACGAGGTCCACTTTGAATGGAGGATTGTACTCCATTCAGCACCCACTTTCCTACTTCTAACAGGTTCTATCTCACCCTCTTCCACTTGCATCCAAATTTCTTCATGAACATTATGGAGAGGTTTACTTGTGAATTACAATGAAAACAACATGTTTATTCAGATCCATTATCTATACCTGGAAATATTAATAGGAATGCCAACATTATTTGGAATTGCCTGGAGTATGTCCAAACCGAGTTGGTTATTTTTGTCAGGGAGAACATGCTCCCTTTGGAGGGCCTCAGAAGGGGAGTTGATTCACCATATCCTTTTATGCCAAAATATATGGAATATCAAACAAAACAAGAAGAAACAGAGAAAGGGATGACCAAGGGGAACAGAATATGTCAGCTTTCCCTTCTGCCCTCTAACCAGATTTCCAAAATGCTAAGTGCATATCTCCTATTTGCTTACACGGGCACTGAGTAATTCAGGTCTGAGAACCTATCCAGATCTGTTTGAGTCTTTTTACCCTGACAACAATCCAACCTTTGTTTTGGCACTGTGGAATGAAACAACTGACTGGAGTGGATTATGCATTCCAGTTTATACCACGGCCGAATTATGACATAGTAAGCCCATCAACAGTAAGGGCTATTGTTTAACTCCAGAATATAAGAGTGTGAGGGCCCCAGAGAAGAAAAAGAGAGTCCTTGTTTCAAGACAAAAGAGGAATAGGTTCATCCCAATTAGAAGTTGCCCTTAGGTCAGTTTAGAGCCCTTCAAGGCACTGCACCCACAAATATGTCATCATTTATCTTGAGCACTCCTACAGCTCCATGCCTGGTAAAAAGTTATACACACAAAGGTTGATGGCCAACTTATTCTACACGTCAGTCTTCCTGTTTGACATGATCCAGTGTTCAGGGACCACACAGACTTTGCAGTAAGCACAGAGAAGGAGCTTCTCTCTTCTTGCTCAAAGCTCAAATTTATCCATCCAGGCCTTTGGTCCTATTGCTGTTCCAAGCTACCCCTTTGGTGAATGAAAAGGGACAGGTATCTTCAGAGGACAACTGGTATCTTCAGGCTGCCGAATTGTCTTTAGGAAATGCTGCCTTCTTTCCATTGCCTAGAGAAGGAACAGGGGAGCTCCACGACTGATTTAGATTCCTTTGTTAAACACAATTGTTTTTTCAGTACAGGAGAATATGATGCTACCTGTAAGTGCTCTTCTATGATGGTCAATAAACCTAAAGGCAGCCAGAAATCTCAAACAATGTGTCCTGTGCATCCTAAAGTGGTGCCAGGCCATTCCATACATCTAAATATTGTTTCATATCAATTTTTATTCTTTCTATCTCTGAATACAGCTGGTGGTAGAAGGAAAGCTCATTAGATCACTTTACATTCTAAATATTTAAATTCTACTGCTCACTGGAATGATACATTTTTATTGTGTTGGGGAAGTCAGTAAAATAATTAAACGATTTAAAAATACTGGGATCTGATAAATTTTAAGTGTATTTGTGAAACTATCTTTACTGCCAGTGACTCCTGATGGCATATTAAGAGCTTATCAGGGGTTTTCTTCAGTTCCTCTTTAACTGTCCAAAATGAAAGTTGGCCACTGTTACAAGTTTTTCTTGTTATTTGCATTTCACACATTGTAATTATCCAAACCAGGATTAGGCAATTCCTTAAAAAAAGCATATAGTCCCCTTCTCCCACAACATACATCCTCACTCCATAGAACTGTTATCTACTGGGACTACACTCAATAAAATCCACATTACCATATTGTCTCCATATCACCATTGTGAATATCTGGAAGGTAAAATTAACCATGTGATTCTGCTTCCTTTTTCATCTCAGTTTCATTTTCTATTTCTCCTTATTTTTGCTAGCACCAGACTCTTATGTTTCTAATTCTCCATATGTGAACAGTTGCTTTTCTATGGAATAGATCCCTTTAGTGTAAATATTTGAAACAAGAACTTTTGCCTCCATATTTTTATGTCGGGTTTTTAATTAAAAATCAACTGACAGATCTCCTTTATATTCATACTTTCTTACTGGTTTTTTCCAATTACAGCAAAACTGTAGCTTAGAGTACCTGTTTTTTGCCTAATGATAGATCATGTTTTCTGCTTCTTGCTTAACTGCATTTTGTAATTGCTTTTCTGCTTCTTTTAATCTTGAAAATATGTTTTGTTTCCTCCCTCTGTTTCCCTTTTTCACGCACCCTTTTCCTTTATTTTTCTTTGCCTATTTTATTCCTTCAGTTATCTTTGCATTTTATTTCTTTTCAGCTACTATGGTTTTGTTCTTTTTTTTTCATTGTCTCTTTTTTTTCGCTCTCATTTCTGAAGTTGGATCAAAGAATATTTTGTCATAGCTTTGAAATCTTTCATTTTCTTCTAGAAAACATATGACTTAAAGTTAGTGAAACTTACTAAATAAAGAAAACAATGTAAAGTTTTATGGCTGTATGAAGCAAAGAGATTTCAGCAGTTACAGTCAACTCGAGGCAGACTTGCTAGCTTCAAACAGCTTATTCCAAAGTTTAATTCGATTTTATGATTTCTTCCTGGCATATTTAATGTTGTCTAAAAGTAGGCAGGGGTTGGTTTTTTTTAGTTTGCTTGTTTCTTGGGAGAATACAATTACCAGAAGCTGCCAATATTTCAAAATACCTCAAAGAGTGACAGGATTAGGAGAGCATTCATCATCTCTGTTTGGAGTGAGCCTTTATTGCTGCTTATGTGCTATACACAAGTTTTACTTTTCCTACTGCTTTGCTCAGAATAGATAACTTCAGGCCTCTGATAAATACTGCTGCCTCCTAAAACCTCTGGGTATTTTCTCATTCTCACTTGCATTTTACATGGCTCTGCCTTAGATTACCTCTGAAATCCCAACACAACTGCATTGTCTGATCCAGCTGCAGCTCAGCTGAGTTTTCCTGTGGGCTGACAGAAAATCAGATTGCTGTTCATGAACAGATGTGTCAAGCTATTCAAAGACAGCATCTCTAGCAATGTAAATTCCTCTTTAGGCACTGACTGTAATGCTCGTTACCATAGGTACCTGTGCCTCCAAAACATTAATAAAGTAGACACTGCTCCAAGACAAAGAAATATCACCCCTTCAGCTTTCATGATGCAGGAAATGGAGCTGTGTTAAGCTGGAATCAGTGGGAGCCTGAAAATAGTAGCCTGAGGTTTTTCCCAGATTAAAGACTGAGGAAAGTCACCAGCACAGCTCCGTCAAGTCCCTGCTCTGAAATTTGTCCTGGAGGAAGCTTCCACTATTTACTGGTTAAGCATAGAGCCTAAAGAGACAACCTAAATATATTAGTATCATGCTGGTACAGCAGGAGTCAGTGGAGAGAGACTGTTTTCTCGTTACAGCAATTGAAGCCAACCTTCCCACGGAGCTCAATGTCCAGGAGCAGCTCAGGCTCTCCACTCTCCCCCACCCCAGGAGAGCTGCTTTGTCCTGTGTGTGCTGGTTTCAGCAGCTAGTTTTGTGATGGTTCTTCCCTCCCTCTCCCATGTGCTCAGCCAGACAAAACCAGCAGGTGCTGAGGTTAGTCTGTTAGTCACCTTAGAATCTGCTGTTTGGAGCAGACCACCAGTACCGTGGGCTGGCTCCTCATGCTCTCACCCAACACAAGTGAACAGTGACCACATTTAGTCTCCTGATTTAGCCCAAACTAAAGGTGTCATTTACACCATTTGACTTTAACCAGGTCTGCAGCTGAGCCATGCTGGATTTATTTGATGGCAGTCTTTAAAATCTTCTCTCATAGCTCTATAGACAAGATGTTACTTGTGTGAATGCTAATGAAATTTAAATGTCATGAATACACAATGTCATTTAGAAACTGCTAAATGTTCAGAACAGTCCAGAGCCTCAAAGGCATTTGAGACTATAATTCCTTGAAACCAACAGCACCCATGAAGCTAAATCCCTTTGGGGTAGACATAATTTGTGTCATTGCAGGGTGTCAAAATTAATGGAGAATAGGCAACTTGCTGTCAGGCCTAAGAGGAAGCTTATGTTACTATTGATCCATGTCTCCCAGTTTTCCCAAGCATTATCTTCCAGCTGATCCCTTGTGATGGTGAGTCTGAGCAGTTCCAGTGAGGTTTCCAGCCCTCATAAATGGAAAAAAAAATCTTGAAAATAATACCAGACCTCTTGGAATCTAGGATACAGCTCCACAAGAAAGGGCAAAGCACTTTCCCATCTCGTTAGAATTTTTGCCTTTAGTGAAATAATACTCACTGACAACTGCTTGTTCTTGCAGTTCTTCCTTTTAGGGTCTTTGCCATCTGGGATGCCTAAGTGTTCCTTTTCTAGGAGAAGATATTAACATCTGCTGACATTGACCTTGACCTTCTTTATATTGTAATATTCTTGAATCATTGCATTCTGCAATCACTTCACACACCAAATCCAAACAGTTGTACGCTTGGGTTTCTTCTCTTGGAAAGTCATATTTTATGACTAGTCATGTCCTTAGGCTCCAGTAGAATATTCAGGAGAATAAAAATAAATTCTGCCTATGTCACCAAACTACAGTCCTGAAGTTTTGTAGGCAGTTCTGTGACTCCCTCATGCATTGTATTTCAGAGCTGGGTATAATATGGAATGAAAAATAGGTATATGAGAGCTTTCTTATTTAAAATGCATACTAGGGGTGACTGTTCTTGCTGTGCTTCTTCACAGCTTTTCAAGGATGCAGCATGAAGTTGAGCAGCCACAATAGGCAAAATCTGTTTATTTTTAATTTGCTTTTTATTGTACCAGCCTGAAACACTTGGCACTTCATAAAGTTTAAGATAATAACACCAAGCACATCATTGCTAAGCAAACATATAAATTAAATAAGCTTATAATCCCACAGCTCATATTTCACCATTGGCAGATGAGCCCACAAAGTGTTGGGCTAACTGCTTTATCTCTCCATGTCTTTGTTAATTCTTCCTTTTTTTTCCCTCTGCTTTAGATAAGCCATATCTAGTGCCCAGAGAGAATTCAGTCCTGATCTCTTCCTTGCAACTTCTACCTCCAAATGCAAGAAAAGTCATGAATCAGTGTTCACTAATGCATAGTGCCACACCTGGCACTTATCTCACCTGCCTTCAGACATCTCCACTGTAGATATATCCGTCTGAGATGGTCAACTTTGGCTCTCTTTGTCAGCAGGGAGAAGCAAGTACTTTTGGAATATTGATTCCTCTGCCTTGTTTTGGATTTCAGCTTTAGGTAAAAAGGAATTGTACCTAAAACTGTCTGTACAATAGTACAGACCTTGACTGAACAGTTCAGAATAAACTGGTCAGGCAGAAGTGACTAGTTTTAGTTAAGAGAAATAATGTCACTTACAGCTTGATGATCATATTCTGTTTAGATGCTCTCCTTCCATGTGGGTAGGACAGCTTTCTGCCTACTTTGCACCCCAGGAGCAGCACAGAGTTAGTTCAGCCAAAATGTTGCTAAGTTACTCTAAGCCCTCCAGGAAATCTCACAGACATGTCAGAAATCAATTTAATTGGAGTTTGCAATTTTGAAGGACATTGGGTGCAAAAGAAGGTAAACCTGAGTATGCAGCATCTGATTTTATGCTTCTCTGCATTATTATCATATATTGAAGGAGAAGCAGTTACAACAGAAGACCTAAGTGAAAGGTGAGGTTGATAACTCTCAGTGCACAGTGAGGGCACTCCCACCACAAAAAAACCCTTCAGAAACTGTGATTCTTGCATTGTCACAGAAGTCATGAAGGATGTCAGTGAGATGCCTCACAGGCTGTCACTCACTCTGGCTTCAGTTGCCTGGGACCTGACCAAATATATAGAAACATTGGGGGGTTTTGACACTTATTTTTGATTTGAATGTGAAAGGAATTAGAGACATAGAAGCTTTCATCCAACAGAGCCTATTCAAGAATGGTTCTTTATCTGGTATTAACAGGTATTAACTCTTTTGAAACCATGAAAATGTTATGCATCAGATTCTACTATAGTGCCTCCTTTTACAAGCAAACATATTTGTTGGTTAAAGGAAATGGCAGACAATTCATGCTGAATAAAATAATTATTCCAAATATCAGCATTTTTTTCATAGCATCATCTCTATATTCCACAAAAGCAAACAACAGTAAGATGGGTTGTAACATTTGGATTAAAAACATGTTTTGGCAACTCCAGAATGAAATGTCATTGCATTAAAGATAATTTTACTATTTTAAACATGTGACTCAGTTTTGTTTGCAGTTTGAAGAAGATAATATTGTACAATAAAATGATCTGAAATGTACAAATAAGGTTTGGTGCTATTTTGCAGCTACTTATTTGTGCAAAACTACCAAAGGAGAAACCATTGCTGATGATCAGTGCTGTGTGTTCACTGCACCACAGGAGGTGACTTCTTCTAATTTCATTTTATCCAGAGTTTAATTTCCACTTCAATGTTTATTTGTAAACATCAAGATGATACAGACCAGATCTTTTAGATGATACTGTTCCTGAAACAACAGCTATCTGTGACTACAAGATTGAATTAACTTCATTATCATCTAAGTCTGCTGAAATGTGTAATATATCTCCCTTAATAATAGCTTGCATCAGTCATTTCCAGGCATTGTATCTTTATTTCTGAGCTAAGACAAAAAGTTCTGTAAAATATTTTTTTTTCTTTTCTTTTTTCTCTTTTTTCTTTTTTTTTTTTTTACAATAAAAGAATATAGAGAAGAAAGAAATGCTTCTCTAAATAGCAGTTCTTTTCAACTGTATGCTGGTTTTGGTCGGGATAGAGTTAATTTCCTTCATAGTAGCTAGTATAGGGGATATGGTTTAGATGTGTGCCCAAAACAGTGTTGATAACACAGGGATGTTTTTGTTACTGCTGAGCAGTGTTTATAGAGAGTCAAAGCCTTTTCTGCTTTGGTCTATTCCAACCCCTTAACATACTAAGAAACTATGAAACAGAACCTCTCTCATTTGCCTCAGCCATGACCTGGTTTTGGTGCCCATTCCTTGTACACAAGTGTGCAGGATTTAGCTGGGATAAAGGTGATTTTTTTCATAGTAGCCAGTTTGGGGCTGTTTTTCAGATGTGTGACCAAAACAGTGTTGGTAATAGAGTGATGTTTTCATTACTGCTGAGCAGTGCTTACACAGAATCAAAGTCTTTTCTGCTCCTCACCCCACACCACCAGTGAGGATGCTGGGGGTGCACAAGGAGTTGGGAGGGGTCTGACCACTGGGACAGCTGACCACAACTGACCCAAGGGATATCCCATACCATATGGAACCATGCTTAGTATAGAAACTGGGTAAGAAGGAAAGAAGGACAGTTGGAGTGATGGTGTCTGTCTTCTCAAGTCACTGTTACACATGATGGAGCTCTGCTCTCCTGCCTGCCCATGGGAAGGAACAAGTGAATTCCTTGTTTTGCTTTGCTTCTGTGTGCAGGTTTTACTTTCTTCATTAAACTGCCTTTATCTCAGCCCATGAGGTTTCTCAAGTTTACCCTTACAATTCTCTCCCCCATCTGCCCAGGGCAGGCTGAGCAAGCAGCTGCATGGGGGTGAGCTGTCAGCTGTGGTTCAACCACAACAAACTGATACCTCAAGTTCACAGAAACAGAGCATACACTCTGCTTCCTTAAAGAAGAAATACCTCTTGCTCTAAGCTAACAACTTCCACACAGTCTACATAGACATGAATACTGTCACAACATTTTATCCACAAGTTCAGGAACTATCCAAGGCACATACAGCCATGGCAATATCCCTAACCTTACAGTAGGAAAAGATGATTTTTCTTAAAATTCAAACTGAAAGAAAAAAAACTGCTTTCACTGATTCATGCTCTGCCTCATGCTCATGAGCAGCAGCACATTTGTGGTGACAAACATCCGCCCAGCAGCCAAGCATCACAACACTTCTCTTGAATTATTAGATCCAGGATCCAGAACACCAAGTGTCAGGTCTTTCTTGGGTGCCCTGAGATTCTTTGAGGATGTTTAGGTTTACTACATGCATTTTTGTGCTCTTTCAGGTCCAGCAGTGATCAGTTTCCATTCTATCCTACCTCTGTGAATCATCAGGTCCCCACCATTCTTCATCCCCTGGTGCTGTGTGAAGCTGGAAGCAGATTCCCTGGGATCTTTCTGACCTACTAATCTGTGTGCCCTTAACACAGACCATTCTGAGAGCCCTGCCCCGTTGCATGCTCCTGCTGGTCCCCAGGCAACTTCCACCACTCTTCCTGTTACAGTGCTGCACACCCTGACTAACAGATCTGTGTGATTAGCACCAAAACACACTGACTGCCAAGGAGTCATGCATTGCATCTCGATAATCTTTCAACTCACCTAGTACATTGCATTTCAATCTAGTCCAACATGCAACCCAGGAAAAAAAAAGATTTTTATGTATTTCCCTACTTGTTTAAAATCCTTGAGAGTTTGTTTTGATTTTCCAGGTAAGGTTGATTTTCATTGTCTTCAGATAGTGAGAATTAAGTTTGTACCTAGTCTTTGACAACTGGATGTGGTCACTGCAATAAATCACATATCTGATTAGCTATTTCATCCTAAAATAGATGTTTGAATTAGAAGAAATCATCCACTGATGAAAAATATTTCTTTGTCACTGACAATAAGAAAAGTGAGACTTCTAGTCTAAAGTTAGACTTTTTTAGTCAATTGAATTTTCAGGCATATAAGGCTATAAATAATCTGTAAAATAAATACAAATACTTTGAGATTTAGAAAGCTTGAAATGGCTGGTCTCAAAAATAAGATCCTTCCTGCCTTGTTCCTTCTGCTCTAGCACTAGAGAAGAAACAGTCTACTCTACCCCAACACTGTGGATGTCCAAGGCATGGGAGACCTCAGCCAGAACCTACACCTACCTTTGGAGTGAAACAAACCACTACCCTGCTCCTAAAACTTCAGGAAGATCAAGGTCTGGGTCTGAGTTTTGTAAATCTGCACCTGATCAAAAATGAAACTTTATATAACAGTTTCTCTTTTTTTTTTTTTTTTCCCAGGAAGTTGAATAAGTACCCAATGATGAAAGTTCTGCATTTTGAGGGGAGGTGAGGAGAACAAACAACTACTTTCTTTCCCCTTTTTATCTTTCCTCAGATGTCCAGACACTTTCTGCTCAAACTAGGCACTGTAATGGCTTGCAATATGCTTAGC
>NW_008669844.1:0-3137 GCF_000695815.1 Acanthisitta chloris | reverse complement strand
ATGCCACTGTTGGAATAGTCTCACTCTCTTACTCCTTTTAACATAATCATACTACCAACCCTTGGAAATCAAGAATAATTTAGGTGCTGGATAGACGATGCTGATATTGCACAATGTATGAGCTGTTGCAAATAGGTGCTTAGGGATAGATGTCCTAAGTGAAACTTAGGTTACAGATTGAGATAATACCTTCCAGAAGAAATGTTATTATTTTATGATTCCTGATGTGATGCAAAGGAACCTCTTGGAAAGCTGTTGTTCCATGTCTGGACAAGCGGCAACAAGTAGTTTACAACATTTATGGGAAAGGGACTCAGCCCTTCATTTATAGCTGCAAGGCAATACTAATGCCATGGAAAAGCAGTCTCCAAAACAGAGGCAAACTTCTTTTGCAGTGGTCACCCCTGCCTTGAAAGCCTTATGGAAGCAGCTGCTTCTGAATATCCTTTTAAGCCCATTGAGCCTTGATCCAGCTGTTAAAAATAACAATGTTTTTTATCCTCCATGGTAATCGGATCTACAGGGCAGTGCTGGAGGGGCAGTTGCATAAAAAAGCTTTGGTTATATAACAAAAGTGCACTGTACCTCCCCAGCCACAGAGATTCCAAGCAAGTCTGTGCAGCAGACAACATCCTGTGCTGACACTGGCACCTGCCAAAGGGCTCTGGCACCCTCACACCTTTGCAAACAGCTGCAGAGCTTTCTGTCATATGCAAGTTTGGTGTCATCCTTCTATGAAGGAGGGTCATGAACAAGGTGTGTGCCTGTACCTCATTGCTGTGTGTCTTCTTACTCCTCTGGTGACACTGCAAAGATATTCTGGACTTAGCAGTGGGGCACATAAGTCACTGCTCTGCTCTGTGTCCTGCAGTGTCCTGTGGGGAGACAGGGATATCTCCTATGTCATAGATTCATTCACAGCAGTCACCTCTCAGACCCCTTCTGCTGCTGTCTTGACCTCTGCAGCTGTGTGCCATCAACCCCCCTGAGATGATACACTGCTTTCCTTCCTGCTACTTCCCCAGGAGTCAAATTAGCACCCAGCTGAGATACATTCCTGAGGCCACATTTCCAGATCAAGAGATCAGAAACTCCCCAGCAGCAAAGCACTTAAGCGCGTGCACAAGCTGAAACATTCAAGCATTCCCTCTGGAAGTCTGCAGAGCATTTCACACTGTTAAGTGCTTCTCTGGTTTGGTCTCAGCCTGAGTTTGAACTTTGCTATTTTGCTTACCATAATATTAACTAAGGATGAATGAAAGTGGAAACAACTAAAACTTTCCTTTTAAAGAAGCTGAAAATGAAGACAAATATTTCCCTGAAGATTTACCATCAGTAAGGTTGGAGGAACTGTTGTAGTAAAACATAAGACCTATTTCCACAGAGGTTTCCTACCTATTTTTAGCAGCAAACTTCAGCTGATATTTCTTTATATGTGCAGAACTGCACTACGTGTTGCAGTTGAGGTTTGCAGCATGCAAAAATTCAGAGGCAACTGGCAAAACAATAACTGTCTTAATTAAGAGAAATTAACTTAGCTGATCTTAACTGAACATGTATAGGCAAGATGGGGTTTGTTCTATTATTATCTCATGCCAGGAAGACTCCAAAGAGTTAAGAAAGGAGACTTACCCAGTGAAACACCTGATAAATACATTGCACCTCAGGGCATTTTTTGGTCTTTGAAGTCACATCAGCCTGATTTGTGTGAAATGCAGTAGAGATGGGCATTGGTAGGCACTCAGAAAATGTGTTCCACTCCTCAGAATAACTCTTCTTTTCCATTGCTGACTGTTACTGAGGTCAGCCTGCTGTTGTAAAATGGTAAACTGCTTCTGTGAGGGCCCTTTGGCAGACATGGCATGTGTAAAGAACATCCAGGCATTTTGAGTACTTACCCTTATACGCAAGAATGTTGAAGAGCTTCCAGTTTGCAAAGTACACACCAGGTCCACACCCTCTGAACGTCTTGAAGAAGGATGTTAACACTGGACTATTTATTTTCCTCAAAGACTGCCTGTCTGTGATCTGCAGTGGTTCCCACCATGGGCAGAGCTTGGAGAGGAACTGCCAAAATCTGTGTTGCTAAAAGTGTAGTAGATAGAAAGGTCATGTGTGGTGAAATGGTCAGTCTGAAGCAGGTGCCTTCAGACAGATAAGTGTGACTGTTGTCACCTTAAGCCTTTGGAAGAAAGAACCATTGGAAGTTATACAGTTCTAGGAAATACCCAAGTGCAAGCAAGAGCATCTCAGGAGTTGCTGAAAATGGCTGGTAAGTCTCACCAGTAAATAGATGCAGCTGGCAAGACAACCAGACGTTTCTCTTTCCAGCTGTGCATGGTGTTTTGGGCTCTGTCTGATGCTATGGCTTCAGTGAGACCTCTGAGCAAACAAATCCACCACAAATAAAAGCTCATGGGTTTTGATCTGTCAAAATCATGAGAACTTAAATTGGCATATTTCACACAGCTCTGATATTTCCTTTCCTCCTGCCTGCAGTTTTCTATCATCTAGGGTACCATTTGCTCAATCTATTACAATGTGCTCTTGATTTCAGTCCCCTACTTTGCGACCTTAGTGCATTTTCTTCCCACAGAGGATCACAGTATAAATCACTAGGTCAGGGAATAATGAGTTTAGTAGTTTTTAAAAGCCTCCCACAGTAAGGCAAGATACTTACTCATGATTCGGCATGTGATGGGATGTAATAAGGGGAATTTTTTTCCTTTAATTACTGTTGAAAATGGGCAAAAGAGCAAGAAAAAGTCTTAGTTTTCTGAGACAAGGATTTTAGCTTCACTGGGCTTTGATTCACTGGAATCACCTAATAGGCTTGAGCATACAGAGCTGGACAAAGCTAAAAGGATAAATAAACTGATGAAAGACTCCAGCAGGACTTTCTCTTTCCAGTCTGAAAATTGGATTAAATATGATTCTACCATTATGTAAATAGAGAAAAAAGGCTGACCTAATGGTCTGTGAGATGAACAGGGTACAGGATCTCCTGGTTTCTAACTAACTCTGTCTCTTCCACACCTGTTTGTCCATGTCTGCAGGGCTGAGTGTTCAAAGAATCACAAACACAAAGGTCAGAAGGGACTGTTAGAGTTACTTCACCAAAATGTTGCAAAATCAAT
>NW_008669843.1:0-3765 GCF_000695815.1 Acanthisitta chloris | reverse complement strand
GTTGATTCTATGATTCTGTGATCTCAAAACGAGAACTTATTGTCATGCAAACTTGGTTAATAAGCTGGGGAAACTTACCCTGAGATTTATAATTGTCACAATCACCCTTAGAAATAAACAACTGATAGGAAAAAGGTTGATTAGAAAAAAAACCTGGAAAGTGAGGAATGAAAAATTTCCTGTTCAGACAGCGGAAGAACACATTAATCAGTCTCTCTGTGCAATTTTCCTCAGGTCTAGTGCATACCACCATCTAGTGGCTCTGAAGATGATATGGAAAATGACACCTAACTATAGTATAATTTGTTTTGATGTTTGATACCTAAAATCCTCAAATTAACTTTTCCAGGATCCATTATCAGTAAAGGAACATTTCCTGCAGCATTACAATCTTTCAGAATTACATGCAAACTGTCCTGGCCTTGGCTAGTAGAGAAGTGCCATGCCAGAATACAGGGCAACAGAGGCAGAAGATAAATATCCCTTAATCCCATTCTTTCTTCTTGGCACAGAGAGTCTCTGAAACAGAAGATATAATACCAGTCTATAGAGGGGGAGAACTTCTGCCTTTAATAAGCAGGATTGCAAACACATTGTCTGTATTATTGGATGAGTGCTGCAGTCAATTAGGAAAAAATGACTTTGCATCTATCTCCAAAATGTTTTTCAAAATTCTCTCAGTGGTATTTAATGATAAACCTTCCTTCTGTATAATACAAGGCAGTAGGTAACAGCAGTGCTATAACTAGGGGTTTGTAACTATGGACTTAGAGACCTGAAGTATATGTCAACTCTTTGGAATCATGTTAACCAAATTACCTTGAGCATCATTGGAAGTGTATGAGCTGTGTAGATTCTGAAATTCTTTCATGATCAGTAAGGCTTTAAATAACAGCAATAGATGTTTCACTGTGTAGAGAATGGTCAGCAAAATCTCCTCTTGAATTCAATAGTGCAAAAGTAGTCCCATTGGACCAGATGCTGAACTGTACATATGGAGGTCATAGGTTAGAAGATGGAGAAAAGACTTTCAAACTAGATGCTGCATTTTGTTCTATCAGCCAAGTAATAAATTATAATTTCTGCTTGTCAGTTCAGGCTACCCTGGAGCTAGGAATGATTCATTCAAGGGAGATGGCTAGAAGAGGGACTGGAGGCATTTTTCCTTGGAGTCCAGAGACAGGAGTTGGCTTAGCAGGTGAATTTCCAGTACACAGTGGCAAATAACCCCAACCCATGACAGTGAGCAGAACTCTGAACGATACCTAGGGAGCAGAAAATAAAGAAAGGAAGAGATGAGGAATACATAGAAAATGAAAATGAGAGTCAGGTGGTCTCTGCCTTATTTATGTGCATATTTATCAACCAGTTACACATTGCTGGGTTGTTCAGAACCTTCCATCAAGCTCAGGCTCTCTTCCACAATACAGGTCTATTCTGAGACATATTTATTAATAACTTTGCTTAAACAATTGTGAAAAGCATTAAAATAAACCCCACGACCTTCCATCCTAGCAGTATATATGCATTTTCTTTGATGGATGCTAACAATTCTTACATACAACACTTTGCTGGTAGGAATCACAACGTGTGACTGGACATACCAAACTTCCTTTCCATTAGTGGCCAAAACTCCCTGTGGTGATAATGTAATCAAAGAAAAGAAATCATCTTTATCAGTCAGTTTTTCAGAAAGCAATTTTGGAGAGAGCAGTTCCATCATGAACACATGTATATTTGTGGGGAAAAAAGAGAGGATATTTTCCAGCAAAACTACTGTTATGCAATATATTTATCTCTTTTTTTTTTCTTCAGTTCCTGCAGTAGAAATCATCAAAGATGCTTTGAGCAGTGCCAGGTATCCTGCTGGTTACTCATGAAAAGCACAGTTTAGGAGAAGCACTATTATGGCATTTTAGCCAATATTCTCTTTCTCTCTCTCTAATATTTTGGACCTTTTCAGCACACTCAAGGCATTTTAGCCAATATTCTCTTTCTCTTTCTCTAATTTTTTGGTCCTTTTCAGCACACTCAGAAGATTTTAATACATGATGGAGGTTGTGACAATACGTTTAGTATCTAAAACTGTTCCTATTGATAGTGACCAAAATCAGAATTTAAATTTGTTTGTACACTTGGAAGCTTTTTAGTGGTTTTTATTTTATCAGAATTTAAATTTGTTTGTACACTTGTAAGTTTTTAGTGGGTTTTTTTTTTTTTTTGGGCACAAAAGCAAAACATAGACATTGGATATATAAGAAAGAGTAAATAGAGGAAAATAAATTATTTTACTACTTTGGTTATCACTCATGAAACTAATATTAAACATACCTTTTTAAAAGAAAGGGAGTTAGAAAGGGTGAAGGAAATACAGAAGTTGAAGAATGGAAGGGATAGAGAGAGAGCAAAAGTCTGTCTTGGTATGGAAAAAATGGAAAAGCATCTTCACTGACATAAAAACATTAGATATTGAAGGAGTTCTACAGCATAGTGCAGATATATGTAGCAAGAAATTATGTCTACAATTTTAAGAATTAAAATTGGAGATACAGCCTCATCTTTAGCTGGGAGGGTAATTAACCATTGCAAAACATTACTTAGGAAAATTATCCATTCTTCACCTCTTCAATGAAGGCAAGAATTATTGGGCTGCAGTTGAGTGACTGGATGGAATTCAATGGTCTGTTAGACAGGAGGTACATTTCAGATGATAAAATCTTCTTTTACTGACCTTAAAAATCAATAAAAGGTTTGTCATTTTCAGCCCTAAGTATCATAAAGAAAACTAATCATGCAAATCTGATTTGTCCATGTTATAATGAATCTCCATACTGAGAAAAACTGTCAGAATAATGTAGTGCAAAAGGAACATTCTCTGCTGCTGCTTCTTCTGCCTGTCTCCTTATGGTCACAACTTTGGGGCTTGTCATCACATCCATTTCTTCATTACATCTAACAGTTCTGGATTGGTCCTGGAAATAGCTGTTTACAGCCAAACCTAACATACTGGAATTAAGTGCAGTGTTTTCAATCACTTCATCCACAATTTCTGGACAATTGGTAGTAGTTCACAGCTATGTTCTGGCAAGATGTGAGGAGTAAAGTGCAGAGCACTTCATGTGTGAAACCGTAATATTTGCTTCTAATAACGTTGCTGCAGTCTGCATCATCCCACAAAACACATGGAATTGTGGTGCATTTTCATGCCAGCTGATCTGTTGGATAACTCTATTTGCAATACATAAGAACTCTCTATTATCAGTGGGCATCATCTGTCTCCCTTATTTTTGTATGCCTACTGAGAAGTTACACATGATGACCCAAATTTGGGGTAGGTTGTGCTAGATATGGGTGCAAACCATTGCATCTGTTGAAGCCCCCAGAAATCTCCCCGTGATGCTCAGAAATAGTTATAGGTGGAGAAAAAGGCAGTCCTAATTTCATTCCTCAGGAGAGGAGGAGAGAGATGACTTTAGAACATAATTGAATAGAGAAAGATCAGCCAACATTAGCATCCGGAATAATAATACAGAGATTGGCCAATGAGATTTAAACACTTCAACACACACTGGAATAGAAAATCCATTTTTTTGAAAACAGTTATTGCAGTTGAGCTATGGCAAAACAGTTTACAGAATGAATGAGCAACTGCAGCATAGGAATAAAAAACACCTTAGCATAGAATCTGGAATGGTCAGATGTCCTTTTGGGGCAGATCTTGTTACCCATTAATTCATTGTGCATCATCAGCAAGTTTGTAGATGA
>NW_008669842.1:0-28146 GCF_000695815.1 Acanthisitta chloris | reverse complement strand
ACCCTTAAATTCTGTGATTCTATGACTCTATGACAGTAGATACTGGAGGAGAATAAAGGAAATGTATGTGCTGGCATGTTCTCTTTAAACAGCATCTCTTGTTATTAGAGGAAGGATACTGGGGATACCTGGATCTTGGTCTAACTCACCAGGGCATTCCTTGTGTTCTTTTCAGGGCTCTGATGTTGTGTCCACAGGTATGTGAGGATGAATGTGATGTTGGTAGGAGTTTGTATTTTATTTTTTGAAGGTGATATCTCTGGGTTCTCTGACCTCAGTGAAACCTGAATGTTTTATCTCTAACACTGCATTGTAGCCTGTTGAGGAAACATGCAGTTTTAGGACAATGCACAGAGTATTAGCACTTGGAAATAGACCCTTAGACTAAATAATGGCCCACCTTTCCCCTGGGACTCTCCAGCTCTGTCTGCACAGGACTTGATGAGTACTCGTGTCTCAGGAAAGATTTTGTAAGCTATGGTAGCATTTCCCCCAGGATATTGGTGTATTTTGGAAATACTCTTTGAGTGTCTTCTGCTGGAAAACATCTAGTGCAGCTGAAGGAGAGAGAGTGCCAGATTAGACAGATTACTAGGCATGAATCCCAGCCCTTATTTGTATGAGTATTCCTTCTGCCTTTAGATAATCACATTAGCATCAGGAGTACACAAATACTACTGAGAAAAAGTGGTGAACAAGCTTGGGCTCTCAAAGCAATGTTCTTGTTCCAGCACTTTCCTGGTGAGATTCTGACCTTGCTCCTCATCAGAGCTCATTAAGAGTTGGACCATCCACTAGGGAGGACCACCCACTACTCAGTAACACCCAGCAATCATTACCAACCCATTTTTACATCCATCAGAAGTAACTTTTTTAGCACTTCAGACGTTTTCCTTCCCTTTCCTAAGCTCATCCCACACATAGATACACGAGCACTGCATGTCATGCTTGGTTGATTATGGAGCCAGATCTTTTGGCTCTGCTGAGGGTTTTTTTTTTTGCTGCTCCTCCAGTGCAGACAAGCCAGAAACCTTCCACAACCATGTGCTAAAGGAGCCCCTGGTGGGTGGTTGGTATCACATGGTGGTTGTCATCAGGCAGCGTGGGCTAGGAGATGTCTCCTGCCAAGCCAGCCTGGGGGAGCACAGCCCAGTGGGACCTCAGGGGTCTCACCCAATAACAGCAGTAACCTCATTGCAAAAGAAGAGAAAAAAGCTGTCTTCCTTTTTTTTTTTGTGTGTGTGTGGCTGATGATACCTGAAGGAGAATCGTTGTGAGTACAAAGGGAGAATTATAACTATCAAATGATAGGAAGTGTTTACATGGGACATGCAAATTGTTGTGTGCAATTACTCAAGCTTGGAAAAAAAATGAAGTCATATTTATTTGTACACCTAAATGGAGAAGCCAAGTTAAAGCACTTACATAGATCAGCCTGGAAAAATGCAAGTGTGAGGAAAAATAGTGCCAATAACACTGCAACTGAAACTCCAGACTTCCAGCCAAACATCTATGAAGGAAGATGTATTCCATGGAAAAATACCATATTCTTGCTGTCTTTCTGACCACAGAGCTACACTCATTATGGCAAAGCTATAATTACAGCCCTGTGAATACAATGCTGCAGACAATAGCCTGTCAGTGTTTTTCCACTAGAAACCCTCTTGTGAGGTTTGCAGCTTTGTGAGATATAATTATCTTTGGCTGGGATATTCAGCTACAATCTCAGCCCAGAAACTTAATTTTTTTTGTGTGTCTGTGTGTTTGTTTCCTTTACCAAGTTGTTCAAAGGTCATGGTTTGGTAGGTGCTTGAGCCATTCTTGCCTGCTCGTGCCTTACCTGTAGTGAGAGGATGTGTGGAGAGTTTGCTGTCTGGTAATGCCTCAGTGCTGGGTGATATTCAGGGCTGGGAGGCTGTCACAAAGTCTTTGGACCAAAGAGCACATTTGTGTGTGGTTTGGGAAAGTCAGGACAGCAGGATTATAGCAAATTAGCCCTGACTAGCATCCCCAGGCATGCAGAGCAAAACGTGCTGTGGGGAATACCAGAGTCTGTTATTACAGCTATAGAAGGAGGAAGAGTGGGCCAGGCCAATTAAATGGGTAAAACTGAAAATACTTGTCTGTCTCACAGAAAGAGGAAATTCTGAGTTGATGTAATGCAAAAAAACCCCAACAAACCCAAACTCTGTAGGATTAGTGAAACTCTGCAACATGCAAAACCCACACGTACAGTTACGGTATTGATTCTTTAGCTGGGCTCAGCTAAGGCTTTTCTCTGTGAGACTGTGGTCATTTAGATCCCAATCCAGACCAGTTTGGATTTTTTCACAGATAACTTTGGGAAATTTAGGCTGGAAATTTAGGTTAGATATTAGAAAAAAGTTTTTCCCTGTTCTGGTGGTGAGAGCCTGTCCCAGGGTGCCCAGGGAGGCTGTGGCTGCCCCAACCCTGGCAGTGTTCACAGCCAGGTTGGATGAGCCTTGAGCAACCTGCTCTGGTGGGAGGTGTCCCTGCCCAGGGCAGGGGTTGGGGCTGGGTGAGCTCTAAGGTCCATTCCAACCCCTAAGATTCTATGAACTCAAAGGGAAAATATGATGCCAACAGTGAGTGCTGATCCCCAAACTGAAGTACAACAGCATGTTTAATTACAAATGCCAACCATGTAACATCTGCATATGAACTCCTGGGAAATAGGTCTGAAATAACCATATGTGTAATGTCTTAGTTGGAAATAATTATTTTGAGACAAATGTTGCGTGCACTTCAGGGATCTCACCTGTAGTTGGATGTGATTCACTGGACATGACTTTATTCAGTGCCAATGCTCTGGAAGGAAACACGAAATCCTTGTGCTACAGAGATCTCTGGTTGCTCCATCAACTTGCAGGGAAAAGCTGCTGACTTCACATGGCTTAAAATAAATACATCTCAAAGCAGTTTATTGCTTTATTGGCAGTGTGTAATTAACCAGCAATCAGTGAACTATGCATATGAGATCAGTAAGATAAATAGGCAAACCATGCTAGAAATTTCTAAACAGTCTACTATAGCTAATCCTAAAGCCTTGTCAGTAGACACATATGGCCACACAGGGGCACATGTACACAGAGTTCTACACACCCTCCTCTCCCTCCTGGGCACTGTACGTTACAAAAACTCCCCCTCTTCCCAAATATTGCAGATTTCCCTGTTTGCACATCCCTCCTGTGACAGATGTGGCTCCTCTACCTTTTCCCAGGTGCCTGCAGCTCCCTGCAAGTCATAGGCTGAACCACATGCCCCTGAGGCAGTGGTTTCCCCTCTAAGCTCTGTCCCTCCTGTTGAGAGTCTTCACGTGTCTTTCACATTTCCTTTCGTGTCAAGTCTTTTTGGAATTCCGCAGCAGCTGTTTCATCTGGCTGAAGATCATCTTCTGTAACATGAGCAATTTGGACAAATGCTGACCAGGCAGTTGGGTGTGTTTCATCCATGGACACACACAGACACACAACTTTGGCCACATCTTTATCTTCATGGGTGATGTTATCCATGCCATTTGTCAAGGGTGATGCTGTGCATCCCTGCCAGGTCTGTGGTGAGGGAGGCACACACAGGAGCAGGGAGAGCAAGGGGCATGGCTGAGCAGCTGCTTACAGCCCTGTTGTTGGCACTGCTTAAACCAGAGAGAGAGTGGAGATGTTCTGGCTGCATCCCACACAGTAGAAGATAATGCTAAGTGGGCTAGCAAATCTATTTCCAGACCCATTCCAGACCCAAAATATAATGAACAGTTGCTTTACTCAATGTCTTTTGAACACCTATTATGATAGTCAATAAAGGCATCATAAATGGGATGGAAACAGCAGATTGGATCTTTGGAAAAAGGCTGTAGAGAGACCATCTGGGCTTGGTGCTTTACTGGCTGGTGAGGAATTTACAGTTCACACTCCCACAGTTTGCATTTTCCAAGGTGATAAAGACATTTGGATAATTTTATGGTTGTTTTTTTTTTTTTTTTTTGCATGTCTTATATAAAATGAAGAGCCATGATTGAAACGAACTGGAGTCAGGAAATAGCCAGACTGTGTCCGAAGTGGTAAAGTACTAACAAATGCCACGTGTTACATGATTAATTTGGAATAAATGCCAGTTATGGATTTGGTTTGTCAGCAGTTGGCTTGGGTTTTGTGCTTACTGGCCAATAGTTTAACTGATGATTTGGTCTATAACAGAATCCTCAACTTTTGGGAATGAAAGTGTTGCAGTGAGCATGAAATCCATCAAGTGTACACAGAGCTGTTAGCTGCTAGAAAGGATACTTAGTGGCTGAGGGAGAGGCTGGGTTGTGATCTAGCTGGATTTCAGCAAGACATTTGCCACTGTGTCCCACACAATACTTCTAGAAGAACTGGCTGCTCATGGCTTGGATGAGTAGACTCTTCCATGGGTTAAAACTGGCTGATGGTCCAGAGAGTTGTGGTGAATGGAGCTAAATCCAACTGGGGCATACACAGGGGCATTCCACCCTGTCCACACAGCATCCTCCTCTCCCATTTGATCTTCATGCAGAAGTTCGAGGAGAAGAGTGGAGGATATGGGAGTTGCTGAGTAGAGAATGTGGAGACTCCTTATGATGTGCTCAGCCCTGGAACCTCAGGATAATGATCATTTTGACAGTTCTGGGTCCTGCAACATGGTGGGGCTGCAATGCCAAAGTCTATCCATGAAACACTGACCCTTCTTAGGGTGGAAGTGTTCTTCAAAACAACACCACCACAGGGTATAGACCAGCTGGTTTTCCAACAGAAAAGTTTAAAAAAAAATCCATCTGGATTTTAGTGACACTTTTCCTCCCTCAGAAGCCTTTTGACTATGTGGATTTTCTGTTAGAGTAATTAGTCTGACATGAACTAGCTATCAAACCCATTGCTGGATATTCTTGGGCACAGTGTTGCCTCACAGAAGCTACTGCTGTCTATCACATTCCTCCTGCTGTTTGCTGCCTCCAAGGGAAAGAAATAATTTGCACTTTTTTAGGGTTGGTTTGGTTATAGAGGGAGGAGGTAAAATTGATTCAGAGCCTTCAACCACAGACTATACAAAGTGCTTGTGTTCCTAGCATGGACGTGGTATCCCTGTGTTACTCACACTTCTAACACTACAGTGAAGGAATATCCTTCTACAGCCTCTACTCCTCTACTGTTGTTATCTCTAAGACCTTTTGGGACTAGAAGTGTCTAACCTCAGCCCAGCCTATTAAAAGCTCAGGTGATCCAAATTCCCTTTGCATAGAGCAACATTTTAGCTGCTTGTGATGGGAGGGGAAAATAAGGAAGCAAATTCTCGCTGTTGTTTATGAACTCAGGCTCTTTTTGAGGAAAGGTTCAGTGCCCCCACATTTAAATGTAACTTAAGGTTCTTCCTCTTTTTGAAGCCTACTGTGCATGCATGTTATATGGAAGAGGGATGTTACCAGCACAGAGCAGTGTTCTTGTTATCTCTTATACCATGATATATTTACTGAGAAAATTTTAATAAATAAACCACAGGCTTGAACCTCTGAACCCTTCTAAACCAGCTGATTCCCATGGGGGGTTCAGGAGTTTTTATGGATGGATGCTGTGTTCTCATGAGAATTTTATTAGAGCTCATAGACTCGGGACTGACTAGCAAGAGAATTTATGAGGTTACATGGGAACTATCACATCTTTCATTCCAACACCCTGCGAGTTTATAACATGAACCCTTCCTTAAACTGGGTTAGAAAATAGAGGGGTGTTAATGCAACTTTAATAAAATACCTAACGTTATCAATGGTTTCTCATCAGTTAGCACAGCTGGTTAATTTTACTAGCTTTTCAGTTTTCAGTAGCTTAGACAGTTGGGAAAGAGTTTTTGCTACAAATTGTGGGAAGAAAAAGCAAGGAAGGGGGGGAGGTCATAAGTTACTGAATGCACCAAGAAAACCCTGTCAAGATGGATAATAGGGAGGGTGAATAGAGTCCATGATGCGTTTGCTCAGCCTCTATTCTGTTTACTCTCTTGAATACTCTCTAAAATTCCTCTTGCCATTTGGTTTAAGCTCAGAACAACATTGAAGTTCTGTAGCTGCTCATTATCCCTCTTGAAATTTAACTTAAAAAGTTATTTTGCATCCTATAGTTCAGCTGGAAAGCTGCCTAAGCCAGGAATTGAGGTCTGTGGTAGTGAACTGCAGAGGAAGTGGTCTAAGCAAGACTCCCTTCTGGGGATATTCCAATGTTTTATTGCATTGTGTGTACTAATGAGCAGAGAAAAGGACTGAGAGCCAGGAAGGGCAGAGGTTTAATCAAATGACTCATGATATGGCCTTCAGCAAAATACATGACCCTGTAATTCAGCCTTCTTAGCCTTATTTTGCAGTGGGTAAAAATAGGGGCTCAGTGCAGTGTTCAGGCAGAGATACAGACGTGCCTGTTTCATCTGCATTTCATAGAATCATAGAATCAACACGGTTGGAAGAGACCTCAAAGATCATCAAGTCCAATCCTACCGTGGTCAGTAGACCATGGCACAAAGTGCCACATCCAGTCTCAGCTTGAAAACCTCCAGGGATGGTGAATCCACCACCTCCCTGGGCAGCACATTCCAATGCCTGAGCACTCTCTCTGGAAAAGATCTCTTCCTAATATCCAACCTGCAGTTTTTAACTCCTTTGGAATAGACACCATGGGAAGACAGAAGATCTCCTTTCAGCTGCTCCAGAGAAGGTCACATCAATGTTGACATGTATTCCTTCTTGAACAAGAGCTTTTAACACTGTCAGGTGGAAGTCAGTCCTTTGCTCAGTCTGATTCACCTATGAGTGATCAAATTTGTTGGCCGTGGTGGCAATGAGCAGCACTGAGAGACTTAAGTGTGATGGTTGTTGAGAAAGTCCCCATGAGCTGTAGTGTGAGCTCAGCCCAGAAACCAACCCAATCCTGATCAGTTTTCATACCTTAAAGTCCTGTTGTGATGACAAGGCACAGGGAGTCAAACCAACCTTAGTTGTTAGTCTATGGACTTAGTAGAACTTCATGATGGTTCCAGCATAGAGCAAACATAATAAATACATCTTGTGTCTCCAATCATTGCTATCTCAGGACAGGAAAGAATGGGCAAGGTAAATACTGGACTGACTTTTGTAAGTCAGTTGATCTATGTATTTTCAGGCATTTATGCAGAACAGGTTGACTAAGTCTCTTGTGCTTCAGAGTGAAAGTATCTCTGAGCCAACATTTTGCTGATCCTGTGAAGATTAAAATAGGAGGAAATAACACACACACAGGGCTACAAATCACTGCAGTTATTTAAGAAGAGAAAAGCACTAGGTTGGCTCAAAACCAACTTGGAAAGGCTTTTTGTTGGAGTTATCAAGGTGACCACATCTGGCCTCATTTTTTTATATCTCATGTACTTCACAAATCAGTGAATTTGTTTTCTTCTATTTGACATTTCACATTCACTGGTTTTGTTATTTTTCTGGTTTGGTTTGTATGAGCGCAGCAGTTTGGAGCTGGATCATTATCCCTCAAGCTCTGCAGCAGTTCAGAAGCAAATGCAGAAAGATTGTTTTACTCTTTTACAAGACCTTCCATTTTTCTCATTTTTCTCAGCCCATGCAGTATAACATGAACCAAGCAAGAGGCTGATCTTGCATCTCTCAGTGACCATCAGGTTCTCATTGCAATACACTGCAAACAATGCTGTGAACTGACCTGAATGAGTGAACAACAATTTTCATGGGGATATTTTCTGTCTCTGGCAAATAAAGAATTGTTTCTTTCATAACAGAGAGTCATATTGCTGGTTATCTGCATCCTCTTCCTGCCAGCCACTGCCCTAGCAGAGCTGGTGGCTCCTGAGCTCATATCTCTGCTAGAACTGCCCTGCTTTGTGCTCTGAATGATTATTTCAGGCTCTACAAAATGTGTATTTCCAGGAACATGTGGCCTGTGAAGTGTTCTGGCCAGCACAGAGCCACAGTTTCATTGCCCTGCTCAGGTTATATCCTGCTTTGCTTCCTGTTTGCCAATCCTGGCTCTGCTAGATCCTCACACTTCTTCAACCAGCAAAACACAAAGCTCACTAGCAACTGTTCCATGGTATAGAGTTAGCTTTTAGTGCAGGAAAACAGATTCGATTGCTGTGACCTGGCCAGGAATTCCAGCTGCAATTTGTGCTTCCAAGTGTGTTTCACTGCTTTAGATACAAAATTATTTGACCTTTGTCCTGTCTGTCAGTGATGAATCTCTGCCCTGATCTAAGATTCTGGTGCCCAGTTCATCCACCCTGTTTATCTGGCAGTAAGAAAAGCACTGGTTGTTCCCTCTCCATCCACCAGGAAGAAAAAAATGCTGAGGACCTTCTCATCAACAAAGTTCAGGCTGTGAGAAGGGATGAGCTGAGCTGCATTTCATGGTGGAAAACTTACATAAATTAAAAATAAGAAAAAATAAGGAGCCTCTAAAAAAAGTCTTTCAATTATGTGTTTTTCCATTAGTTTGGATTAAAGGACCAGGAGAAGAAACCTCCTTTAGTTGAGCTAATTGATGCTGTGGAATAGCACAGAAATATTTTGGAAATCCTAACCAGCCGTTTTTCCTTCACAGCAAAAGAAGGAAAACCCAAGGGATGTGTTGCCTTCCTGATTGTGGAAAAGTGCAACTCAAACACGATTTTCCCATCTTCATTTTAATTGTGCATTATAGGTTAAACTTATTTCCATAGTGTGGAAAACACTGGATACATCTGAACCCTAGGTCAAGACAGAAACACACATGGATATCTGCAGAAATTGTCCTCTCTGGGTTCTGCCTCAGGGTATCATTTCCATTTTTAAATTCCACATCCTCAGGACAATTACTCTGAAGAAAGTTAATTTCATCAAATAGAGTTTATGATATGCTTAAAAATATAGTCTGAGAAAACCTGTTTCTGTTGGCAGTGCCAATTTATCTGCCTTTTCAGACATGTTTTGCTTGGCATCTTCATCTACGTTTGGCCTCGTTTTTAATGAACTTTCAACTGCTAAATGGTGGTTATCTGGGACACAAGGATCAAAAGTCGTTAGAGATCCTCAGAGCCAATAAGAACAGACAGAAGTGCTGCTCAGCATTTTGCACAGTAAGCTGTGGAACAATGAGCTATAATTATCTCCCATTAAAACAGCAAAATAAGAAATATGCCAGTTTAGATTTGCAGTTGGCAGTAGTTCAGAAGGGTAAGAGAATTAAAACTTGTGGAAATTCACTGCCTTATTTTTCCCTTCATGCCTCTTCTCTGTCTGTTCTTTAGGTTGTGAGCAGATACTCAAAGTTTATTTGCTCTAGAAGCTCTGTGTTCCATCCCCTCACCACTAATAGTGGTAGCACGAAGCCCGTAAGGCTCAGAAAGGTGTCAGTTGCCATTGTTCCAGACACCAGGCAAAACACCTTTCAGCCTGACTTAGTAGTTGCATACAGATCAAATAGATGGGCCAACATACCTTTCAGCCTGACTTAGTAGTTGCATCCAGGTCAAATAGATGGGCCAACAGCTCCTGGGCATGGTCAGGTCATTTGGGGTAGTGCTTATCCCCCTTTAGACCTCACCTGGATTAGAATCATAGAATCAACCAGGTTGGAAAAGACCTCCAAGATCATTAAGTCCAACCCTACTGTGGTTACTAGACCCTGGCATAGTAAGGCATAGATATTTGGGCCCAGACAAGAAGAAGATACAGATGTGTCTGAGTGAAGCTGCAGTTCTGAAAATTACTCTTTCTCTGCCCCTACACTTGGAAGATTCCATAGGATTGTAGCTTTATTAATTTCAAGGCATTACCTCTATACAGACAGACATAGATGGATGTGCCTACAAACACATACACAAACACACACATTTGTGTAGGAAGAGATACATATGCAAAGACTTTACAGTCTTGAACAGCACTTGACTTACAAAGAGTGGGAATTAAAAGTGAGTGTCCCTTCCACTTCTCCTCCAGTGTATTCCCTGGCATGGAGTAGCTTCTTGCACCAAACACCAAAGAGAAGTTTCCTTGGGAAACTCCTGTATTTTGCACCAACACATTAAGGTTAGCTGGAATTTGTGCATTCTATGTGCAATAAATCCTCATTTAAAAGCAAAGTTTGATCCTTCTGCCATTTTCGGTTCTTTAAAGGTGAAAGACACAAGGCCTATGTGAGATGGAAAGCTGCTGACAGTATAACAAGACAATGTAGAGACAGCGAGGGGAGAGGAGAGTTAAAGAAAAAATGTTGCTTTTCTGTGTATTTGACCCCATGCTGAGCTCCAGCATTTTGTTCCTCACTTTAGTCTTTGCTTGATATCTCTCTTGTTATTGTAACTTTGCCTAATTTTTCCTCTCTCTTTTCTTTCTTTATGCGAATTCTTCACACAAATACAAAAGCACAGCAGTAAGCACTAAAAACAGCGAGATCAGAATGACTTCAGCTGCCTTACAGCAGGGATGAATTTTCTCCCTTGCCATAGGCCAAGCAAAGGAGAGTGAAGATGAGAGGAATGGGTTTCTGTAATCAGACACAGATTTCTCACATTCATGAAAGTCACCAAGGCCACAGTGTTATCTGTCCACTCTTCCTTACTGTCCTTTGCTCTTGTGAACAATGCTTTGGTTTTCTTGATGCTGAAATGATGGAGAGATGATTTTATGGGGCAATTCCTTGACTAGGGAATGAATCCTAGAGGCACAGCTCTCTATGGATTTACAGGTTGCTTTGCAAAGTGGAAATGAAACTTCACAAAGATGGCACAGTGGCATTATAAACCTACCTGGCAGCAGTAATTTCCCAACTTGAAACCAACAACAGCACAGTTCTGGTGCCCTCAATGTAAGAAAGACGTGGAACTGTTGGAGCACGTCCAGGAGGCCACAAAGTTTCTAGGATGACTGGAGCATCTCCCCTATGAGGACAGGCTGAGGGAGTTGGGGCTGTTGAGCCTGGAGAAGAGAAGGTTGTGTGGAGACCTCAGAGCACCTTTGCAATATCTGAAGGGCCTACAAGGAGCTGGAGAGGGACTCTGTGTTAGGAACTGCAGGGACAGGACAAGGGGTAATGGGTTCAAACTGAAGGAGGGAAAGTCTAGGTTGGATGTGAGAAAAACAGTTTTTACTCTAAGGGTGATGAGCCCCTGTTCCAGGGTGCCCAGGGAGGCTGTGGCTGCCCCAACCCTGGCAGTGTTCACAGCCAGGTTGGATGAGCCTTGAGCAACCTGCTCTGGTGGGAGGTGTCCCTGCCCAGGGCAGGGGTTGGGGCTGCATGATCTGTAAGATCCATTCCAACCCTTAAATTCTATGATGATTCTATAATGAGCAAATTAGGCCCTGAAGTTTAATGACCTGAGTCGACAAGGGAGAGTGAGTGCCCTTTGTATGCCAGCCAGGAACTGGTTGCCTTGTCAGTGAAAGTCAGATCAAAAGGCTGTTTGAAACCCTTGGCTTTTAGAAGCAAAGATGGGAAACAACATCCTTCTTTTCTAGCTCTGGAATTGGGAGATAGAGGAAACAGCAACTATTGTATAGACAGAGAGTTATTTGAATCCTCCCTGCTACCTCTGTGCACCTGATCAAACAGCTGCTGGTGGAAAGGCTGATGTACCATCAGGCATCCTGTGTGATAAAAGTTACTGCAGCTGAAACATCTAAAAGCACAAAGCTGAGAGGAAAACAGATCCCAGGAAGGAAAAGTGAAGCAGCACACAAAGAGTCCTAAGTTGGGCAGAATTTTCCCTTTGCAGGAGCACCTAGCTTGAGGATTATAATAAGATTTGTGTTCCTCACTTTACCACTTTGCAGTGTCTGGATCCTGATCACTTCCAAATTGTATTATCCTCATATTATTTCCAGTTCCTCTCAAATCAATGAAGTCAATGTACTGTAGGTGATGGTGAGATTGTATTAGAGAAGGTTAAAGAAATGCAATGGGTTTGACAGGCAAAAATAAAGATCCAGTCCAAGTAACAGGATGCCTTGGCCATTCTGGCTCTGCTGCAGGTATCTCGTTATAGCAGTTTGAGAAACAGTATTATAAAGTAATGTAATACAGCTCTGCTCTCCTCATGCATCACTCAGCATGGAGAGTTAAACAACAGGAATGCTGAGGAGATCGTTAACACCACTGAGCAAGTGATCTTGCCTGAGAGGAGAAATAAAACTTGCAACAGTTCAGTGATTTTAATGCAAGTTTGTTGAAAACTGGAGAGGAGCAATTCACACTGAACCCGGTGTAGAGCCCTCACTCCCAGCCCAATCACTGTGCTGAGCTCTCAGCTAATGGTGCTAAGCTTTGGGGGTTGTTTCTTGGTCATCCTGACTGCCCTGAAATGCATTTTAGAAGTTTCCAAAGAAAGGTAGAAATAGAGCTAACCATAGTTTAGACTTTTTCCTTCTAAAAGTAGGCACATAATTGCACTTTCTGGGCTTCCTGTTTGCTTGAGCAGTAGAAATTTCTGGATCAGAGCATGGCATTTAGCCATGTACTACACTGGCTGCAGTACATCCAACATTGCCTGACCAGACTGATATTTCGTGTGGGAACATGGCTAAATATAACTCAGCTTCTGTGGGTCTCCACAGGACAACACAAGGAGCTCCATATCGGCTGGATAGCAAGAAAACAGAGGCAGAGAAAGCAGAGCAGATGAGAGGGCAGGAGGAAGGCAAAAGGGAGGAGAGTAGGATCCTCTGTGAGAGGATATCAAGACACGTAAATAGAACCACTCACACATTGCAGGTGCTTTGGCAGCTCAGTTTTCAACCATCCCTGGGAGGGTGACACCCCACATCAGCCTCTGTGCCCCAGATCAGGTGGGAGATGACCCCTCTGCTCAGGGGTGGCTGCACTACCTGCAGCTCTTCCCTCTGGGCTGCAGGTGCTGAAACATCTCCAGTGCTTCGTGGAGGCACAGGGACAGGGACAGCATCCACCTGGCTCAGTGTGGCAACCTCCAGCATGGACATCTGAGCTGCCCAGGCTGGACTCTCCTTACAGTCTGCAGACACTGGTCAGTAAAATGATCAGCCTAGGCTCTGTTTCATCTCATCCTGGAATCGATGCCTAGAATTGCTCAGATGAAGGAAACACTGGACATGCATTTATTTCCCAAGTGACAGAAGGAAAAAGGTCTAGGCTCCTCTGTCTCCTCTAAGGGAGTTCATGTCAGTTGTAGCTGTGTATATTGTGGATGTCTCAAGTTACCTGAGACAAGTGTGATGCCAAATGCTTTGTCTGTGCAGCTACAGCTCAGGGACCTGCTGATCACCACCCACAGATTTAAATCAGACACCCTGTTTCTAGCTGGGATGGCCAAGAACTGAGCAAAGGAATGCAGAGATCTTGGCACAAGATCCAAAGGCAAAACAGTCCACACAAGGGATCCCTCAAAAATGAGAGGAGAAAGTCTTTGGCTTTTATTTCTGGAGGGGATGGAAGTCAAAGCACAAGGATCTCTCTTCCTCTCCTTAGTTTTGCACCAAAGTAGGAGATGGAAGGGGAAAAAAGAGTTATTTATTTCTGCAGGCCACAGGTTGATCAATTGAACTTGGGGCCCAGCTGACTTGGGGCTGTATGGGTAAGATGTGAAACACTGCATTTGTTTCAGTACTTGCTTTGTGAGGTTGCTCAGTAAGTATCACTGGGTTTGTGCTGCCTTAGTCTTCAGCTCCTTTCCACCTGGCTCAGATTGCACCTCCCTAACCTACACACCCTTAAGACCTCTTCTGATTCATTATCAGGCCAGGGAGAGTCTCAGATGTAGAAATGAGTCCATTAGTGCAATAACTGAGTTCCCTATGTAAAGCACAGTGCATTAAGGCTTGTCCCTGTGCCACTGGTTTCTGAGAGCAGCTAAACTGAGCCTCCAAACTGCTTTGCATATTTTCAGTAGGAAATCATAAATCTTCCCCATCGTTTTGGCAGTTCTCTTCCTTCTCTGCCCTCCCATGGAACTCTGTTTGCTAAGCTGATTTCCATCATTTCTGTTACTGTGGACCTGTCTTGCTACCCTCACTGGTTTCATGTCTTTGGCCATACCACAGGGAATCAGCAGGCAGGATGGATTTTTCTCCCTGCAAACATTGAGCACTGATGTCAGTTGGAGAAGCATCATGTACTCTTGCAGCATCCTGCAGGACTAAGAAAGCCTTGGAAGGCTGATGTCAGTTGGAGAAGCATCATGTATTCTTGCAGCATCCTGCAGGACCAAGAAAGCCTTGGAAGGCAGGTCTCTTACTAAAGTTTTGTGGACCTGGTGAGTGCAGACAAGCTCAGGTGTGTTGCACAGATCTTCTTGGGCTTGTCCTGGGCTGGGCACATATTGCACATCTCCTGTGATCTCCAGGGAATAAACCTGCTGAGTCTTTCCCTCACCTTTAGTCATAGAATCATAGAATTTTAGGGGTTGGAATGGACCTTACAGATCATCCAGTCCCAACCCTCTGCTGGCTTTCCCTACCCTCGGTCTGTCCCTTTCAGTGAGTTCCTGGCACCTGCACTGCGCTGGGGTGAGCGAGGCAGCCCAGACTGTAAAAAGTGAGGACCAGCTCCCTGTCTCGTCCCCTGGCTGTGGATGGATGAGAGGGAACTGCTCAGCGCTGGGATCTGCTGGTTCACCACGAGATGGTGGTAGATGCAAGCGCTGGGCTGGAGCATCCTGTGCCAACAGGACTCTCTGGGCTCACAGTCCCTGCCCTGCATCTCCGGACTTGTCCTCCCCACTGTTCCCAGTGCTGCCGTTCTCCCTGCTGGGACAGCCAGAGGCTCCAGAGGCTCCTTCCAACCGCCTTTCCCACACAGTGTCTCAGGGAAGAAGAGACAGCAGCTCTCACCACTGGCTGTGCCTGGAGCTCCTTGGGGCAAAGCAGGACTGTCTGCAAAGGGCAGGCAGAGAGAGCACATCTCTACAGGGAAGCTGCAGAGGGATCTGTGTTAGGAGCTGCAGGGACAGGACAAGGGGCAATGGGGACAAATTAAAGGAGGGGAAATTTAGATTTGGTATTAGGAAGACGTTTCCCTGTTCTGGTGGTGAGACCCTGTCCCAGGGTGCCCAGGGAGGCTGTGGCTGCCCCAACCCTGGCAGTGTTCACAGCCAGGTTGGATGAGCCTTGAGCAACCTGCTCTGGTGGGAGGTGTCCCTGCCCAGGGCAGGGCTTGGGGCTGGGTGAGCTGTAAGGTCCATTCCAACCCCTAAAATTCCATGATCTCATAGCCCAGGCTACCCAGCACTCTGGCACAGAACTCCTTAAACAACATCTGTCCTACAGAAGATGCCTCCTTCATATGGATTGACTGTCTCAGTGTAGCCACCATCCTAAAAAAGCTGTGCAGACAGGACAGCTCAGGTTTGAAGCTGCATTAGAACCCACACAGAAAGCTCTGTGACTGACTTTTTCACTGCAATGAACACCAGTATGTCCCTTCTGTATACGCAGTTTAATGTGATAAAAACATTAGATGCTGGAAAGAAAAAAACTTCCAGTCCTTACACCCAAACAGCCACACACTCCCCTGGATATTGTGCTAGCTGTGGGCATGCAAGGCATGTCCTGGAGTGCTGGGGCAGATGCCAGGAGGGAGAGCCCCACAGGACTGTGCTGAGTGCCTTGGGAGTGGATATGAGCAGGGGGAGGCCCATGCCAGGCAAGCTGTAAGAACATCCACACATGTTCAGCTGGCCCCAAGTTCTGGGGTTTAATCCACTGTGCTGCCTGAGCTGCTGCTGTTGTGAACCAACTAGACACCAACAAACACTGGACAAGCCTCTTTGGCTACTGCTTGCCTCCTGGTTGAGATCTCTGCTGTTTGTGTGAAGCTGCTCCTTGGCTCTGCTCCTGTCCAAATTCAACAGAGTCACTTAGGTGTCAGATGGTGTTGGGGTCTCACATCCCTGTCTCTCACAAGTGGCTCACACAGCATGAAGATGCAATCTCCAGCTGCTCTGGCTTGTCTTAGGGGCTACAGAGGATGCTGAAGCCCCCAAAATGAATCCCATGATCCTGAATACACCATGAGCTACGTGGCTGTTGTTAACACATAGTCCTGGCATACTCTGTGACAGGAGCTGGGCTGTCTGCTCCATCACAGGAACTGCTTCTCTTTTTAATCAACTGCATTCTTTCCTCCAGCCTTAAGTCTCATGTTTCTAAGGCATTTTATAATCAAATTGTCAAAATTCTTCCAGGCAGAAGTTAGCAATATCAGGCAGTCATTTCAGTTCTAGCAACACTGACCTGACCTGGCTGGCAGGACTGATTCTGAGCACTGTAGGATACATCAGTGCTGGACAGGGAAGGTGTGCTCAGGAACAGCTGTTAGAAATGGATACTCAGTGAGCAAAATACAGTATTTACTTACAGGAGGAAACAGAACACTTAGATATTCTGTACATGGCTTAGCTACTCTCTGCTTCAGCCCTTTGGTTTAGTTAAACCTCTGTAACCTCATTTGCATAGCCAAGCTCTCTTGCATTTTACTGGGTTTAGCTCAAGGAGCCAAACTTCATTGCACAGCAAATCTGAGATGTGTGCAGCCATAAAATGGATTCACTGAACACACCCAGTTCAAAACAAGGACTGATCCAAACCACAACCAATCCCACATCGATCCTGGAGCCTAAATTTTCTCAGGGTTCAAGGCTGAGGGAGGGAGAGATACAAGCTACACTCATGGCTGGTAGTATAGACTATGGTTAGGACTCCACAGTTACCTCCAGGCTCTCTGGAACTCCTGACAGGTTGGAGAGAGGTGTGGGATGTGTGTCCTGCCAGGGCTGAGGGAGAGGAGAGAGGGAATGGCCTTGAGCTGAGCCAGGGCAGAGTCAGATTGGGTGTGAGGAGAAATGTTTTCCCTGTTGTGGTGTTCAGCACTGGGATATTGCCCAGGGAGGTGGTGCAGTCACCATCCCTGGAGGTGTTTCAGAGGTGTCTGATGTGGCACTGGAGGATCTGGTTTAGGGTTTAGTGGTTCCAGCAGGGGCAGGTTAATGGTTGGACTTGATGATCTTAGAGGTCTCCTCCAGCCTTGATGATTCTATGATTCTATGCAGTTTACCCTCTCAATCCTAAGATTATTTATTATTTGTTACCTTTTCCCAATTACCTAATATTTAAGCCAAAGCCTTCCTTGCCAGATGTGTGTTGATGGTTGGGTTTTTCTTTCTTTTTCAGCCCAAACAGCTCACGCTTCTGACAGCACCTTTTTTCCTCAACCAAGTCATGCCCAGGCTCAAGGAAAACAAAACCCGTGTCCCCCTCCCAACACTCTGGCAATTTGTGAAAAGCTATGGTGCTTGTTTTATTGGAAGAGAGACTTGGAAATGTACAAAAAAATAGCCTCACTGCTGAGATGGATTTTTTCTAATCTCTCAAAATTTGGCCAATCCTTAGGGCTTTGGAAAAAACCCAGGCCAGCTGCAGTTCACATGTGCTCACCAGAGGCCACTGAGAGATTGTAGGCTTCATTCTCTGGTGAGTTCATGAGCATGAGACATGCTCCAGGGCCTGGAGTGGGACTTCCCTAGGACTTCCAACTCCTAACTACCTTGGGCCAGAGCAGCTCTAAATCCAGATACTCAAAAGTCTGGATTTTTAGGGCTTTTCTTTTAAGCTGTTTGTTTCCAGGTTACATGAAGGGCAGCTGAACTGCATTCAGAGGAGGTGAGACATGGAAAAGAAGGAGAAAATTTGCCTGTTCTACTTGGAACAGACCAAAGGAACTCTGGCAGAGAGCTGGGGGACTCAAAGTGTGTGGAGACTGGGCTGGAAATCAGAGGCTGAGGCACAGCAAAGCATGGAAGCAACTGGGAGGTGGCACGTGGGGAAAGGATGTGGAGGATCTCATTTCAGCATGTCTTTGCACATTATTCTGGGCTCACTGAAGAACACCTGAGCTCACTCAGAAGGCCTTTCTGTACCTTCCTGACTCTGTTAAATAAACCTGGCTACACTGACAGAATCACACACTTTCTTCTGACACTCACATGGTGAATATCATACACAAAGGTCCAAAACTTCACAAAGCAAAGTGCTTGGTGAACACCCCTAAAATGCAAGGAAGAGCTCTGCCATCATATTGCAAACAGAAAACCAGAGCCTGGAAGTGTTTCCTGATTATTCAACCCAAGGAGAACTTGTGCTGTACCAGTAGGCTGCTGTACAGTGGTGAGTGGATGTACTTTATATGCCCCTGTTGCCTTCTACACTAGCTGCAAGTCCTAAATTCTACTGCAAATGGGGCTTAATTTAGGAATAAGTGAAAGAATATGGGATGAAAAACTCATAAATGCATATGGAAGGATTTGACCTGAACTGAGTTAAAAGGGAGAGGTGGGAACCTGCTGCCTGGTTGACCCTTATCCAATTATTCTATAGCACCATTTGACACTAAAGTCACTCCAAACTTTGAGGGTTCATGAGCACTCCTTCCTTTCCAGGATGGTACATAATTTGGAGAGGGTTATTCTTTTAAAGCTTCAGATTTGTCCTGGTGTTAAAAAATAAATTAAATTCCTATTGACTTCAGCTGAGCCTGGTGTGGAGCTGATGCCTCTGCCATGCATGTGTTCCCATTCCTGGCTTCTGCAGGGCTAACTGATGGACCACCTAGGTTTTACCACTGTGCCCAGCATCCTTGGTGATGGCATGTGTCCCTGCTCACACCTTTGCTTTCATATATGTTGTGTGCCAAGAACAATTGCCTGGAGAAGAGAAGGTTGTGTGGAGACCTCAGAGCACCTTCCAGGAGCTGAAGGGGCTCCAGGGAAGCTGCAGAGGGATCTGTGTTAGGAGCTGCAGGGACAGGACAAGGGGCAATGGGGACAAATTGAAGGAGGGAAATTTAGGTTAGATATTAGGAAGTTTTCCCTGTTGTGGTGGTGAGACCCTGTCCCAGGGTGCCCAGGGAGGCTGTGGCTGCCCCAACCCTGGCAGTGTTCACAGCCAGGTTGGATGAGCCTTGAGCAACCTGCTCTGGTGGGAGGTGTCCCTGCCCAGGGCAGGGCTTGGGGCTGGGTGAGCTCCAAGGTCCATTCCAACCCCTAAAATTCTAAGATTCTGGGATTCTATGAGTTGTTAGTTCCAGAGCTGCTCCCAAAGCAGCTTTCCAAAAGGACACACAGGATGAGGCAGCGACAGCAGCCACTTGGAATTTCCAGCCCTGTGGTGTGAAAGGGGATGTGTTCTAAGTATTGTGACTTCTTGAATCTCTTGTGATTTTGTCACAGGACAGGAATACAGTCAGGATGCATACACATAGTCTCTTATTGCTGTTTAAACTTAGAAAACAATACCATATCCTGTGCCAACAGGACTACTATGGGCTATGCAAAATTATTTGTCATCTCTTTGGAATACCTTTCCTTTTCTGGACAATAAAAATACCATTTCTTTAGCAGCTTCTACTTCTCTGTCTTTAACCAGCTGTGTGGATCAGTTTGTCCACCTGTATTTACTTATCTCTCACTAGAAAAGCAGGTGAGTCTATGATTCCAACCCAGTCCTAGATAAAAGTGGTTCTAGAAAAAAGTAATTCTGCATTTTAATGTCTCTTCCCTGGCTGTAAAAAAATAGTGTGTGTTTTCAAAACATCTTTTCAACATTTTTCATTAGTGTGTGGCCATAGCAATCCAATCCTTGGTGATGATGGAATTGATTAAAGCACCTTGATGTCAAACCAACTTTTTCTACACCTCGTGCAACAAGAATTGAAAACTTCTCAGTTTATAGAAGACAAAAAAATGCTCATAGATTACACATATTAGAGGCAAATTTTTATAGCCTCTTTAGCACACAAGACTTTTAAGACTCGGGTGCAAACCAGCAGGAAGGCAATGCCATTTTCTGGACCTATAGTGTTTCTCCTAGAAGTGCAACAGGACACTCTAGGGGATGCAAATGTCCTGCTAAACCGTAAGGGACAACCTTAACCAGGGCCTGTTATGCATACAGCATGAAAAGTAATTGAACTCAATACCTCCAGGTCAGGTTTCAGCCTTGAGGACTCTGCATATTCTTCTATTTGTGCCTAACAGTGTTGTACAGCATTTGATACTTCTGGGGATCATTACAGTGTCAACTCTCCCATGTTGGCCAACTGCAAATTAAATTCTCCCTAGCTCAGTTTCCCCTGTGGTCCCAACTGGATGAAATAGTTCCAGCTGAGTAAGGCTGGTTTTATCCACAAATTCAAAAATGCTTTGGCAATTTCAGCCTTTGTGAGTGTCTCTGAAGAAGAAGAAGATGGGGAAAGAGGGTCTTGGAGTGTGGGAACACAAGAGCCATAGCAGTGACCAGGTCTGCTAGTGCCCATGGTGTGCCAGGCTCACTCCTAACAGCACTCCTAGCCCTTCCAAAATCAGGCACTTGAGGGTGGGACCCTTCCCCTTTTCATAACCACAGCCTGGAGGCTACAGGTGGGTCCAGGAGAATGGAGGAAACCCAACACTCACATCAGGTTGGGAATAGATGATCTCTAAGGTCCATTCCAACCCCTAAAATTCTATGACTCTGATTTTTTCCCTTCTCTGGACTTGCTCTGTTTTGTTTACATTTGTGTGACTTTTGCCTTTATACAAACTCAGAGTTAACAATTTCTTCTTTTGTCTTATGCTCAGCAAATTGTACAACTCACTTCACTGGGACCACAGAGCTCCAAACTGATGAGACAGGCAAGAACATGGAAATGAGGACAAGAGAAACCCCACTGTGTTCTCTTCAAGCCCTGGCACTAGAGCTGCTCTGCTAAACAGTGACCTAAATTGCAGGTTAGGACCAAACTGTGGTTTCCATATTTAGAAAGAAAAAGCCTTTATAAAGCAGGTGCCAAGATCTTCAACCTATTAGCTGGTTTTCCTATTGCCTTTCTGGGCATAGTTGAAGTTTCTGTCATTAAAAGTGTTTTTTATTTGGAGGTGGTGGTGGGAGAAGTATCTTTATGTCATTTTTAACACAAAGCCAAAACATTCAAACCTGCTCCTGGTCTCCTTCATTATCCAAACCCCTAAATTGTTACCTCTTTCTCCCTTGAATTTAGTACATATATTCTATGCATGATAAAATAACAGTATAATCAGAAGCCTATTTTTAAGTACTTAAAAAAAAGTGTTATAGTTCTGCTACATTTGTCTGAAAGGAGAAAAAACCCAAGTACTGCAGTGAGAAAATGCTCCAGAGGAGCAGGAATTAGCAATGAGTCCACATGTTCTACTGTCACTTCTGCACTGCAGTATCACTCACACTCTCATTTTCTGTCTCTCTTCACCTCTCATGTTCTCCACTCATGGAGTGGACACAAGGATATCACTGCAGAACCAGCACATAGTGGAGGTTTTGCTGACTCTAAGTGTTACATGCAGTTTATGCATACACAGAATATTGGTGTGGGGGGAAATTGCTGTTACCAGAGGCAAAGGGAGTTTGAACAGACTCAGGACTCTCAGGTCCTTCCGAGATTTAACACATCACAAACTTTGTGGCATTTGCTACCAAGATGTGCTTGAGCTATTTGTTTGCAATATCTCTTCCCTCCCCCTGGGTCTGTCCACATCCTCTGCCAGTGCTGTCAGGCCAAGGTCTATTGCCATGGAGATTGATTCCTGGAGAGAACTGTGGTCCTGCACACCAATATTAGCAACTGGTTCTTCTTTCCCCAGAGGTGTTTGGGCACTGAACAGCTCCCAGGGCAGTGTCACAGCCCCAAGGCTGACAGAGCTCCAGAGGTGTTTGGCCAATGCTCTCAGCACAGGGAGTGATTCTCAGGGGTAAACTGTGCAGGAGTTGGACTGGATGATCCTCAAGGGTCCATTCCAACCCGGATTATTCTGTGATTATTACCAAGCAGCAAGTGGTGCAGGTATTCACAGGTGAACAGCTATGGCAATCCAGCTGACCTGGTGGTGTGCTGCACTGGAACCAGCACAAATCAGCTCTAACTCCATGGGAAAACAAAGTTTTCCTTTCACTGACTCTTCACCCAAGTCCTTCCACCGAGGACTTCCACCCACACTCGTAGCCTTTGTGTCAGCAGTTCCTACTAACCAAGTCACAAACATGGAAGTGCAGAAAGAACTGAACAAGTCGACAGGACAGAAAAGTTGAATGAGCATTGGCTCTTCTTATTTTAATGAAGAAATATTTCAAGTTAATATCAGTGCATATTTAGAAATAGCATGTGATACTCCCAATGCCAAATACATCAGCAAATTACAGTTTCAAAACTTTATAAATTTATGACAAGGAAAAAAAAATAAAAGAAAAGATTAACATAGAGAATAAGGTTCAAAATAAACATATCCTGTTTGTTTGCTGCACTGTGTCAATTACACTCCTGGTACTTAAACAGCAAGAGAGATCCAATATTTCGTGGTAATTAGGCTCTCCAAAACAGCAGTTATTTTCCTACAAATGAATCAAGCAGTTTGCATTTATTTTTGATGTAGAATTAAATGTTATTCTTAGCTGTTACAAAGAAATTTAGTCATGTCAGAGTAAAATTTCATTCCATGACTGAGGCAAAAAAATCACACAAACAGAGGAACTCTCCCTCCTGGTTATACCCACTGGTAACAGCCAGCTGAGAACTGGAAGAACTACATGTGAGCACATTTGGCTGTTACATAAAATGGCTTTGTTTTTTTTTTCTGTTTTACAGCCTCATAACAATACTGTTTTTCACCATTGTTCCCAGTCATTGTTTTTCAAATGGTTCATCGACATATCCTGAATCAATCACCGATATAAATAACTCCAGTGACAAAATCCATTATGGAAGGACACAGAACTGCAAACTGAAAGTTGTGCTGGATGATTTTTAAGGTGGAACTGTAATTATTCTATAAAATTCTGTAAAAAAACCCCCCAGAACACCACGCAGTAAAAGCCACATCTTTAACTGGCAATGGTGGGATCTGAAGAACTGAGATCAAATGTTAAGAGAGGTTTAACTCTTGATGGACTCTAAAGCAAGACAAATGGTACTGAAGCTAGAGAGTGAGAGAGAGAGAGATGCACATTTAAAGCTTGCAAGTGTGATACAAAAATATTCTCTAGTTCTTTCATTTTGATACAGGGAGTCCAATTCCCTACTGGAAGAAGGTAAAATACATCCTCTTTCCTACCCCATTGCTGTACACATAGACTGTTCCCTTGAGAGCAGGAAATGGCTTTTCCCCAACAAAAAAACCCCACCAGCCCTGGGAATCACAGACTTTCTGGTAATCAGGGTTTGTTGGGTTTTGCTTTTTAAAGTCTATTCTCAAGCAGGTGAAACACTGATAGGATATGGAATTTACTACCAGTCTACTGTGCAAATTGTACACATCAGCCCTGGAAATTCAACCCAGTCTGCACAACCTAGAGTGACTTAGGGTCTAGTGTGATACTACAGCACAGAGATGACTGCCAGGTTAGGAAACACCAGGCTAAACCAGCTCAGTGGGGAAGGCACATGCTTGGGATTGAGCAGGAACATCTGAAGGTTCCTCGTTACCGAACCCTGAAGAAGTCACAGCAGTTCTGTGCATCACCCAAACAGCAAAGTTTGCCTGCAGATAATGGTAAGAGGGAACTTCTCCTCGTGGCACGTACACATGAAAGGTCTGTGAGCTCAGCTGGAACACTCAGGGATGTGCTAGGGGTGATGCAGACACAAGGGAGACTACAGTCTGGTTAGGCCAGAACCCAAACCCAATGTCTTGGTACACTGCACACTTTCCTTTGATGCACAAGTAAGAGGTGAGCAAAAGAAGCTGTTTGCTCAGCACGATTCGTCATGTTCTGCATATGTAAAATAATCAGCTAATACTGCAATATAATCAAAAGATCATGCACTAGATAAACAGAGCTTCTTCCCCATGAACAGCAGTTCTCAGGAACATTTCATTCTGCTTCACGATTTGCCAGTCCCTTTTGTAAAAGAACACCAGGATTTTAGCTAGAACTGAGGAGCAAAGTGAAAACAACAAGGAAGTTCTGATTTTAGTTGCTGTAGAGCTGGGATAGATGCAACTGAGCTGCTGCAGTGCACCAAAGAGTAACGAAAATTCCACATGGATGTCAGAAGAATAAATATAATACCCTAAATTAATCTCTGTAAATACATTCACAGGTCCACTTAAGACACCCTTAGACTTCTTCAATCTGCAGAGAGAGATGGATGTTAGTTCATGGGGAAAGCAATTTATCACATGACTCAGTTTATCTGTCATTATTCCAGCAAAAATCAGTAGCAAATTTGAAAATCTACATTTATTTTCCCCAGACCAACCACACAGAGGCTTAAGTCACAAAATCTATTATTTCCAATAGTTGATCAATAAGGCTTTATTTACACTGGTTGGTTTTTTTTTTGTTTTTTTTTCTATAAAGTCAGGAAAAAGTTGGGTGCAATGTGCAAGAAAAGACTGCACATTCCACTGATTGGAGACTAACATCTGCTTATGGTTTAACACTAACCCACAGGCAGCCAATTAAAGTCCCATATATCCATGTTTTTACATAAAGTTTCCTTCCAGATTCTGTCAGCAGCATACTAGCAGTCAGGCCACCTAAAAACAGCAAAGATGGCAAAGTTTTCTTGAGGCTCAGTTTGGAATGGACACTTTTCCCAGGGAACTTATTTCTTCTTTTAGAATCCTTTGCATCATAGAATTCTATTAGTAACCTACAAGCAGAGAAAAAGGAGATGGTCAATGTCACACAGTAGTGATAGGACTTTTGAAGCAACTTACTTTCATTCAGTAACTGCTTCTAATCACCTGGACTTGATCAATGGCTGAGGACAACTGCAGGAGGGTCAATAAAGCTCAGTGCTGGTCAGAAATGATCTCACTGTATGTACCAGCTCATCTTTAAAAGTTTAAACAATGCATACAGTGCACATCAGAGTACTCAACCTGAACCACTGTCAGCAATAAAGGCATATTTTCCTTGGGGACCAATTTTCACAGTGAATATAGAAGATGAAAAGAATCCTTTTTGTTCAGCATTTGGCAGAAGAGCCCAGAACACTGGGCAATATTGTGAAACAAAATAGCACACAGCTAATCACTCAATACCAAAGGAAGGGGGAAAAGTATCTTCATAAAATAACAAATTATGAGGACTCACAAGACACTAAATATATTGGAAGCTAAATGTGCTAAACTAACTTTTTTCTTCCTAGTTTTAAAACCCAATAATAAATGGCTTTGAAAATTCTGGGTTGTTTTTTATTAAGTATCTCTAAATTTGCCTGACAGACTTCTTTGGTCCCAGGAAACATGTTCCAGTCAACAGGAGTCTACAATGAAGACAGAGATGATGAGGGTTCAGTTCTGCCTCTCATCAGGGACAGACACTGGACAGCCTTTTATTTTATGCATCAGCTGCTTGTCTATAAAATGAAATCCAGGTTTTCTTCCTTCCAAAAGTGAAGGAAAATGTTTAGTGATCCTAAACCACCAAGGCACTTTAGCAACCATGCCATGTTTACAGAGTCCTGTTAACTTTTACATGGATTCAAAACTCACAGGAGAAGTGAATCCATTCTTCACTTCCATGGAGTGTGAGACTGGCAGAACAATTTTAAAGCAGAACATTCCTGAATAACCAGGGAAATTTATGTCTCACACAGGTATTCAAGAATTCACACAGTAAATGGATTCAGCTCCCTTAAGTGGGACTTCAGATGTGGCAAATTAAATCATCATCTCCCAAACAATACTTAAATCCCACGTTTAGGCACAAAGTCCTTCCACAGAACAAGGTACCCCAGGGTATGATGCCTGTGCTCACTAGTGACCTTATCTGCAGATGCTGGAGGGAGCCAGGCACTTCAGTTCTGCCACCATTCAAGAATGGGCAGATGAAAGTTCATCTCATTTCCCCAGTGAGGGCAGGGATTTGGGGGTTGTGTTTTAATCCAGTTGCTGTCTGGTGAGAGATGAGTAAACAATTTTGGCAGAAGAGATTAGATCAAGACCTGCCCCTCTCCAACTCTAACCTAACACTGATTACAAGGACACAACCAAACTGCTTTTTCTTGCTTGCCCTACCACAGGCATCTTGCATTCCTGGCTGGACAGGACTCAGCCAGGAGATAAATGGAGAGTATTCAGATGAATGGCAAAATGACTCACACCTCTTCAGCCTCAGGAAGGCCAAACCCCCAGGAATCCCAACCTCCTGAGCAAAATGTTTAACCACCAGGTTATTATATGCACAGGAATCCCAACATCACCTCTACAGCTGGCACCACAGAAACCATGGCTGGATCTGCTGCTATAAAAGAAGTAGGACAGACTCTTGAAACAGAAAGTTGTACGTGTTTCTACTCACTTATCCTTTATTTCAAAGCGTTCATGAAGCCACCTCCTCATGTACATCTGCTCTTCTGGAATGTCCTTCAGTTCGATTCGGTCAATGAAAATGTGAACTTTTGGGCATTCCTTACAAAGAAACTCTGAAAAGAGAGCAAAGCAACAGGATTGAGTTACAAAAAACATCACAGGGCATTTATTTATCAGAAATACACACCGAAAAAAATGACTGTGAGTGCCTTGGAAGGCTAACTACATCGCCAAAAGCCTCTCCTCCATATGTTTGGATCTTGAGCACTTAGAATGTAGAAACCATCTGGCCTACACACTTGAAGTGGAGCACCAATAACACATACAACACAGAAGAATTGTCCTAAAATTAGGAACATAAGTTGTATGAGGAACAAGGGAATTGGGTTTGTCTAGCCTGGAGAAGAGGCTCAGGGGTGACCTCCTGTCTCTCTGCAACCCCTGCCAGGGCTGGAGAGAGGTGTGGGATGTGTGTCCTGCCAGGGCTGAGGGAGAGGAGAGAGGGAATGGCCTTGAGCTGAGACAGGGCAGAGTCAGATTGGATGTGAGGAGAAATGTTTTCCCTGTTGTGGTGCTCAGCACTGGGATATTGCCCAGGGAGGTGGTGCAGTCACCATCCCTGGAGGTGTTTAAGAGGCATCTGGATCTGGTGCTGGAGGATCTGGTTTAGGGGTTCCAGCAGTGACAGGTTAATGGTTGGACTTGATGATCTTAGAGGTCTCCTCCAACCTTGATGAGTCCATGAAAAGACTCACAACAAAATGTTGCTTTCCATTTTGTATCCCTTCAGTTTTTTCCAACCTTACAAAGCTCAAGACAGACCTACTGCAATCCCCCTCCCTTTTCCTCAATTTGCCCCTAGAAAAATTAAGCAAGCAAAGCATTAATGACAGACAAAACTCCATGACTCAGAATTTCTTACAAGTAACAAGTGGTACAAACACTGCACATGAGGATTGTAATACACTCCACATATTGCAGACATGGTGAAATATGGCACAGTGTATTAGTAACCATTGGCACTTATCAGTATCAAGGGGTACTGCAGTAACCACAGCACTCCTGTACAGAGAGAGACATGATGTGAGGATGGAAGTCCTCAGAGATTTGGCTAGTCTCCATATTTTTGAAAAGGGACCAGATCTGCCTTCCTACAACACAGACAGGCAACACATGCAACACAGGCTGGGTGGTCTCTTTAGGTTGTTGACATTTTTGGGACAGCAGTGCAGATGAACACAAGGCTTTGACCCATAACTGTTAGGGGTATCTTGAGGAATGAATGTACAAAATAATTGTTACTGCATGTACATCTTTATTGTTGTCTGCCAAAGCAGATATCCCCCTATTTGTTTTTCTTCCTTACAGGATTACTGGTTTTTAAGAACTTTGCTGTAAAAGCAGCTCTTATCACATACTTGAAATGGCCTGAAGGAATTTTAAAAGCCTGTCCATGACAGTGTGTGTGAGTGTGCTTGCAGGGCAGGAGGAGATAAAGGACTCACTGAAGTCTTTGATGCAGAAATCTGTAAGGTGCTGTGTGTGGTTCTGTCTAGAGCTCGTACAAAGAGAGACCCTCACTGAACTTCACCATCATGTGAAGGGAGCAACAAGGCCCCACACCATCAGTTTGGAGCTAAATCCAACTGGGGCTGTCACTAGAGGTGTTCCCCAGGGCTCAGTGTTGGGGCACCTTTATTGATGATCTGGATGTGGGGATTGAGCTGCACCTTCAGTGAATTTGTAGATGACTGTAAGTTGGGTGTGAGTGTAGATCTGGCTGAGGGTAGGAAAGCTCTA
>NW_008669841.1:33505-80214 GCF_000695815.1 Acanthisitta chloris | reverse complement strand
TTCCAACCCGGTTGATTCTATGATTTGTAGTTATCTCATGTAAAGAACTACAAATACTTTGATTAACTGGACAGGTCATGCAGCATATTCCTTTTGCATGAACAGTTCAACACAAATCGTGGAATGAGATTTCCAGAGTGATAAGAATCACATCATGTGGGTACCTGGAAAATTCATATAAGATAGATTCTTCTAGATAAAGCTTTCAGGTAAAACATAGGATTTTTTCTGCTCCTGTTAGCTGAAGCCAAACTAAAAAACCCAGAAATAGTTGGATAGATAGATAGATAGACAGACAGACAGACAGATAAGACAAATTTTTGTTAAGTGATTTCTCTGATCGCCAGTCCAAATCTATGCTATATTACTAGCTGTTAGGACCAGGACCTGCCTTACAGAACAGAGGTGATCATTATAATTCTCCTGACTTTCTCTGGCAATTGTCAGGATCACAAATTTACAGGATTAGTATTCTTATGTTCCTTTCAAGTGAGTTTCATCCAGAGTATAAAACCCCAGTAGGCTTGAAGATTTGCTATAATGTATTTCCGAAGGCACAGTGCTTTGAAAGGTACCTGGAGATAGTATCTAATGTGATTTACAAATAAAACTTTCAGTCCTTATTTAACAGCAAGGAAACAGAAACATAAATAGAAAAGACCAACAATCTACAAACTACTGTGGGAGAAAGTGTTTTAGTTGTAGATCTTTCCCATTAATGCTTATTTTCCTGTGCTGTAGGTTTTGAGCAATTCTGGCATTTGCTCTTTGATTTGCTGACCATGTTATTGACACTTTTCAAAGGTCTTTTCCACACTTCCTCTCATTTTCTGAATCACAGAACACGTTATTTGTGCTAATGATATTTATAAACCTCTAAGAGTTTGATATGTGCACAGAATATTCATTATGTGTCTGCACATAGGTATTAGATTCTGAGTGAAAAAGAAAAGATTCTCTTGTCCTGGGTAGGAATTATACTTTTTTCCTCAATAACTTAGTCAATAGGTAGGATTCATTTTTTCCAATTTCCTAAACAACCAAAATTGCTGTTCAGGTGGGAAGACAGGTGCAAATGGCATGCATCTATATGTGTGAACATATATTACATATATATCCACATACACATGCATGGTTATGCATGACTTCAGAAAAGATTATTTTTGAAGAAATGCAGAAGAAAAATGTTCAGAGAACTTACAGCAAAATTGGATGTAAACTCATTGGTGGTACTATTTATTAATGAAAGCATCATTTAATTATTTACATTTATACAATAATTCATAAACCAGCTCCAAAAGACTGAAAATTATTGTTTTTCATGCAGAAGAGGAACTTTTCCTTAAACAGCCAACAGTTCATCACATAAAGACTCCACACTGACTCATAGATCTTTAGGGAGGAAAGTGCCTTCTCTTTTAAGTGCTGCTGTTCATATTATGGAGTCGTTTACAATGACTTTGAGGTGATCTGACTCCTGAAAGAGCAAAAACGTGACTCTGAATGAGGGTTTCTACTATTCTGCTATGAATATGAATACATGAATATATTCATAGCATGAGAATTTGAGGTCTTTGGATACCCAGATATGTTGTTTGGATGCCTGAGGTGGGGTTGATTTCACCCACTTTAGATGTCTGCAATACAAATATCTACTTTTAAGAAAGTTTTCTGTACTCCTTGTATGTGGAGGGAAACAAGAACTTTTGTGATAGAAATTGTCTAGGGTAGATTTCTGCATTAGGTCAGGTGATGCCTAGTCTAGCTTTCATGGCATACTTGTTTTCTTTCTCCCCTAGAATTCCTGCTCAGACTTGATGTTCTCAATTCTCCAGGCTTAGACAGAGGATCAAGGGCTTCATATTCAAGTTAACAATCTGAATTTAATATCTTCTCTGTTCATGAGTGCCTCATCTTTGCCATCATTGGTATTTCTATGGAGAATTATATCCATGCATGACATAGCCAATTACACTATGTCTTACTTACTCTAAAATGATCAGAAATTTGTACAAGTTGTGGTGGATGTCTAATATAAACTACACACTTTGATGTTGCCTGTAAAAACTGGAGGGTAAAATGAATTTTGAAGGTGTCTTTTCAGCTTTTTGTATTACTAATGTGAAGCTATACAGTTAACATACACAGTAATGAATCAAAGCTACTGGGAATTGCTAACCAAATGGAATTTAATCTGCACATCATTATGTATTGATATATATGTGACAAATAAAAATCACAATTTCAAAAGGCAAAAAACCCAGTCAAATATTCCAGAAAAATTTATGGTTTCTCCTGTTCTTATTCAAATGGAAAAAAGACATTTCTGTTAGGGAAAGCTGAGCTGTTTCTGGCTGTATTCTTTTAGAAAAATGCTGCCATAACTTAGGAGAAGTGTATAACTTAAATATATGACTAAGATAGTAATTTATGTCACGTACAACAAACATTGCCTAGATACTTGTTACAAAGCACTTCTTATTTCAACTGAAAATAAGAATACTGGCATTATACAAGTTCTTAAATCACTGGCATTTGCATCTCACTGTCAAATCATGCCTGCAGTGTAGATAAATGTAAACAAACTTTCTTCAGACATGAATATTCAAGCAATAAGTAGCTGAAGTTGAGTTGTCTAAATTATTGAGAGAAAAAAGTGCAATTCCTACGCAAGACAAGATCATTTTACTTTTTACTAAGGAGGGAGCATATGGAGATTATCAGATTAGACAAATAACATCTTGATGTGCCAATTTAGGCAGGACAAGTACTCTCATAAGTGACTTCACATAATTTTAATATGCCTAGGGATATCTGTAGATTTTTTACTCAAACATTCAATTTTAACATAGTGACCTTAGTTCTTGATTTTGAATTAAAACGCTTGCATTTTTTTTACTAGAGTATTGTTTCTCTCTCCACTCCACTATGGTTTTTTGGCACTGCCATTTAATAGTTTGCATTTATTTTATTTTAGAAAACAGCTTAAGTGATCTGAAACTGAGGACTTCATTGTACTGTTGGATACATGTGACAAGTGTGATTGATTGTTACTCATTGCTGTCTGTTAAACTCTGGGAGGACTTAACATGTGCTAGATGCTTTCCAGGTACCAAAGTAGAGATAAGCCTCACACTAGTCTACATGGTGGAAGACTCCTTGATCAGAAAGGGCAACATGAAGATTTAATAGTTTTTTTATGTGAACAATTACTGATGATTTGATTAGATTTTATGGATGTCTTTATGATATATATTATAGAAGCAGGGCTGAACATAAATTTATTTTCCCTCTGCAAATGGAAACAAAATTTAGTCCAAACTACACATTTTAGCTACATTTTTCCCAAATAGAATAAACAGTCATAATTAGACTACTCCACAATGGGGAAACACAAATTCCAGGCTCAAAAAGCCAGATCCTGTAGTGAGCTTTTGCTAGCCTTTAGCCCATGTTATCGGTCAGATATAATTCAAAAATAACAATTTTGTCACGAATTTTCAGCAGACCGTCTCCTGTGAGTATAAGTGCACAGTAGGATGCAATAGTCAGCTCTGTGATGCAAGTCTTTGTTCTGCTGAAGAAAACAAATGCTGGACATGTGTACTGTATGAGGCTTAGCTGCCTACTAGTTAAAGCATGGCAGTTCTGTTTGGTGTCCAACATGGGACTCAAAGGACTCAAGATAATGACAGATTTGATTAGAGTATTCTAGACCAAATTTATAGCCATCATTAGCTAATTATCTGCTAGTTAACAGGCTCCTGTACTTATTTCAGAGTTTGCTTGCCTTATTGTCTATGAGGACACAGTGCTTGTTATTGCTTTTTGCATTTGCTGTTTGCAGTACTCTTTCTCATTTCACTGTGCTGTGCCTGTGAACATTTTGATAACAGTAATGGACATTCACCAGGGCTGGAAGGTGCCAGGGCACACACTGGAGTGTGACCTGGAGTTGAAGGACCTGTGACCTGTGGAGGAGTTTATCTGGTAGCAGGATGCCCTGAAGCAGGAACCACCTGAACCAATGGAGGATGAGCATCACAGGAAGAAATACAAGTGCAGAAGTGACCCAACCTGAGCTCAAAGGGTGGTTAATGCGGATGTATTGGATATTGCCTTACTTATTAAGCTCGTAAGTTTTTACACTTTTATCCTTCTGATTATCTCCTCCATCCCACTGGTAGGAAGTAACTGAGTTGCTGCATGGGGCTGAATTGCCTGCCAGGATTAAACTGCAAGAATAAGGAAGAGCTGAACTCGGCTATCTATCCTGCACTGGTGAAGAGTCCACAGTGCAGTCAACAATTATCCAGGAAAAGTCAGTTAGATCATTAATGCAGCTGGTAAACACTCAATTTCTGTGATACATGGTATTCTGAGGTAGGAGATAATCTTGCCAACAAATTCCTGAGCAAATACATTGGCAGCTGAACAGCAAATATTTACAGTTTTGCTGAATTCCCAGTTTGTAACTCTAACTAGTAAAAGAAGAAATGTACAGCCAAAGAGAAACTTTTTCTATGCAATTATGTTAAACTACTGGTTTTTACATGGTGCTTTGCAGAATTTTTAGCAGTTTGTACGCCACAGTACTAACCAATACAGTATTAGATGAGTTCACAAAGAAAGATGAATTTGTTATAAACTATTTATATATTTCCAGCTTTTTTAATGCACTATTTGTACACATTTTAATCACATTAATCCCTTCTAAAAGAGCCCTGAAACAATTTCTGCTTGTTTGTAGAGGCATATACTTACTTAATCAACTGTTGTGACTTCTTTTTAAGTAATGGTAGTGTTTCATTATCAGCTAATTTCTTTAGACCTACAATTACTCAAGAGAGATATGTCAGACTCCCTCATGGTTGAAAGACAGTGAATTGCCAATTAACCCTCTTTTCTCAAGCCTCATCTTTTATCTTGAAATGATAACAATAAGCATATCCCTTGCTTCACTAAATACTGCTCTCAGGGCAGAGATATATCTGGTATCTCCAGAGCCAATAACACAAGTGGCAGCAGTGTAAAACAGAAATTAGTCTCGCATCACTAAATATATACAATGTAAATAACTGTTTCCAGATACCTGCATCCTGCACTCCTTTTATAGTAGTCAGTGGAGAGAAACAGGCACCTCTAGAAAAATTTTATTCAGCTTAATTAAAGAAGTTCAAGGAGGAGCTCTTGAACTAAAATTTTAACTTGCTTTCTGTCTTTGATTTGAACCCCTTCCTCTAAGTCTTCTCTGTACAACTCTGCTATGTAAGGAGTGAACCCTAAGAAGTGTTGATATGGATTGTTTGATGTCACTTAGGATCCATACTCATGCTTTTATTCAACAGTAAAAATATAGTCATGGACTGAAATCAGTCTCATCCTACAGCAGTTTCTTAAACAGCAGGTAAGTGGGTTCAGTATAAATGTGTCTCTGCCCTTTTCTCTCCTGTGTGGTCATACATGGCGCATTTCCATATGTGAAAAAGTCTAGTAAGGGCCTATAAGCATGCACCTAGGAATATTTTTCCTAGGTTTCTCAAGTTAAATCCTATTTTGTTTCATCTTTTAGTGTCAAACTTCATTTCCTGAGTGGGTGAGTATTAGCTCTTTATCTTGTTTTTATTGAAGTGTCTTTATATAGGATGGAGAAATCTAAGCAAAATAATGCTTTTCCCTTTTAATTTTTTTATCTTATTCAATTTTTTTATCAGACTGGCAAGTCTTTGGGAGCAGTGTTTTTGCTATTGTAATAGTACTCATGCTCTTATTTACAAAAGGTTAAGTATAATTTACAAAATCAAAGAATCACAGAATGCTTTGGGTTGAAGGAACCTTAAAGATCATCTAGTTCCAATCCCCCTGCCATGGGCAGGGAAACCTTTCACTAGACCAAATTGCTCAAAGTCCAATCCAACCTGGTATTGAACACTTCCACGGATGGGGCATCCACAGCTTCACTTGGCAACCTGTGCCAGTTTTTCACTACCTCACAGCAAAAAATATCTTCCTAATATCTGACCTAAACCTACTCTCTTTCACATTACAGCAATTACCCCTTTTTTTATCACTACATGCCCTTGTATATAGTACCTCTCCAGCTCTCTTATAGGCACCTTCAGTACTGGAAGGTGCTATAAGGCCTCACCTGAGCCTTCTCTTCTCCAACCTGAACAACCTCAGTTCTCTAAGTCTGTCTTCATAGCAGAGATCCTCTAGCTCTCTAGAGAATAATCTTCAGGGCCCTCCTCTGGACTCACTTCAACAGGACCATGCTCTTCTCATGTTGGGAGCCTCAGTTTTGAATGGAGTACTCAGGTGGGGGTCTCACCAGAGCAGAATAGAGAGAACCTGTTGGCCATGCTACTTTTGATGCAGTTCAAGATACAGTTGGCTTTCTGCTCTGCAAGTGCTCAGTGCTGGGTCATGTTAAGAAAATCTTAAAGCTTTTTAAAGTCCCTCTATTTTAAAGGGGAGGGACTGAATGAGTTATTCAGGCATGTATGAGCAAAAGTGGGAGTGTGCAGAGGGAAATTAACTATAAAAATTCTCAAGCCCATTCATAAATTCAGAAAGTATATTCCATTTAAAGAGAAAGATGAATTGCAATTCTTCAAAAATATGACAGAAATATTTGCTGGAATTTTTTATAAGTAACCTTTCTATCTTTTACACTGTCGATGCTTAATATTAATTAACTGCAATAGATCCCACCCATTCTCTTCAGCTCCGAAGGAAGCACTGTTTTAAATAAGCCCTCATTTAATATCAGTCTTTAATTCATTCAGGAGTATGCAGCTCACCTTGTGTAGTCTTCTCTGCAAGGATGAGAATCACCATGTTTTCAGCTGAATCAACCACCCAGGCCTTTTAAGACATTCTCATGAGCAGGTTTTTAATATCTGAATACAACTAATAGATGTGTAGTATTTCAAATGAGCAAAACTGTAGCAGCTTTGCACAGGCTTTGTTTTGTGTTTTTATTCCCCCCACCCCCAATATTAAGAAGACAAACTTGATCATACATTCCAGCTATGCTGAGTTTGTTATGAGACCAGAATGGGAAGAACAGTATTGACTAATGAGACTTTGAAATCCTTTCATGCTTTTCTGAGCTTGTAAATACCCCAGTCAGCTATGACCTATTATGAATTAAATTAACCTCAAGTCTGTCAGATAAATCCTGTCCAGTTGTTTGTCCCTGGAAGAGCACTGTGTGCTAGACACTGAAAGGTGTGAGATGGAAGCTTATGAACCTAGGGAAATTTTCTCTAATTTTAGGCTGCTTCGTAGTAATGAAATAGCAAGAAGCAGAGCCCCTGATGAGACCTATTAGAACCTCACAATACAGGCATTCATATCAGATAATCTGTTTCAGTGCAAATAACTACTGGTGTTGTCAAGATTATATTAAACAGATTTCAGGAAATGAACTTCCTTTTGTACTCTGCAAAAGTGGTTCCCTTACTTGAGTGGTATAGATTGAGATGTGAACTACATGTGATATATTTATTGTGTGAATTCATGAAGGGGTTTAGGGTTATTAACATGTCTGTGCTCACAGGCAACAGATTCACTCTAAAAAACCAAAACCAAACCAGCTTCTGAGCTGCCCATCTGTAGAAGCACCTTCCCTACTGAAGTCAGGAAAAACTTACTTTAATTTGTCTATATAGCTTGAAGATTAATATGAAATAAACCTGACTAATGGTAAATAATGATTCACTAGGAAGGCGTCACAAACATGTCATGGCTACCACAATAAGTCCCGGCCAAATTGCAAATCTACGATTCTGTGGGATATGAACATGCAACAAGCTAGGATTTATTCCATATCACTACACAAATGTTATGTGTCTGAAAAAGGTCCATGAAAAAAGTGATCCACCTGTCTCCATCAATATTATTAGAATTAGAATATAGAATCAGTCTGAATTTTTGTGTTCTTTGTGAGTATGATGAGGGCATTTCTCAAATCAATTCTAGAATTCTCTTGATCATATTAAAAGACTTCATAAAAATCACTGGTCATTGTAAGATGGATTTAGGCCTGAGTTTTCAATGATGTCCATTCAGAAGCACTTACTCATTGTGTGTCATCTGTCAGCAAGATCCAAATCAATCTGAACAAAAATAAAATAATTTCTTAAATTAAAGCAAAACACATTTGTAGCTATCAAGCCATGTTGTCATACAACTCCAAATGGATACTACTGAGATCAGACTTCTTTTCTCTGAAGTACCTTTACTAGAAGAGAAGTAAACACTTTCACACTGGAGAGTTCTAAGAGCTGGGTAATTTACTATTCACATACTACATACCCATCACTGGGAGGTTAGAGAGTTCAGACTATTAGTACTTGTTCTCTATGAAAGATTTAACAGAAGGCATAGATTGAAAGTAGAAGGCTTATTCTCCCTTGGCTCAGAAGCCAAGTGTAGTCAATTTTGCTTGATCTTTCTCTAACATGCTTGTAAATTTTAATTTGGTGTGATTATGAAACAGAGAACATTACAGTCCTTATTTTGTTCCTGACTTTGGGCAAAACCCCAGACTATTTGAAATTAATAAACATGCTTGCTTCAAACATATCGAAAAGATTTCCCTGAAGAATACACATCTGGGACCTGTCATGTTCTATGCCTTTGCACTGCTGCAGTAGTTCCTTAGTTATCTCAAAAGTCCCCCTCAAAAGTGGAAATGTGGACAATGTAAAATCAAAATACCTTTTTCTGTGCAACACCTAGTGTCCACTTGTCAGGAATATTATATGAGACACTGGAAGTACACATGGAGGTGGGCTGCTATAATCAGACAACTTCCATAAAGTGTGAAGAATTGGAGGGTATATAACTTAATTGTTAATATTGATTACAATAACCTTAAAGCAGCTCTGTTTTGCACCAGAAGTCAACCAGACCAAGATATAATAAGAATGCAAGGGTGATTTAAACTTCCACCTCTGCAGAGCTGCTTTACCAGCAGCTGGTATGATGCACTTCTGCAGCTTTCTTAATGGGTTTTCTTGGGGTCAGATGCATTGATGGTATTTTAGTAGACTGAAGCTATCTTCTGCAAATTATAAACACTTTCAAAAGCTTGTTAAACAGGGTTTATTTCAGCACTATGTGTAGCTAATCTATTTAATGGCCTATGGAACATGCAAATATTAAGTACAAGAAAGTAGACTGCTTTTACCTGTACATTCCCAGACTAAAATTTAGGGAAGTATGCATTTATATTAATCTCAAAAATAATAACTGTCTTCAAGGCTGAGCTCTGATTTTGCGTCAGCTTTTGTTTGCAGGCCCAGAAAACAATCTGAAACAAAAGAACATTGTGATGACCTATGTTCTCTAATTTCCCAGGTTTTGTCATAGAAGTTAAATAATAGAGTAAGGAAGTATTTCAGATCACTATATCCAGTAGGATACAAAGGCAAGTTCACTTATTCTTCATCCATGTTTCTGTCTTAGCAGAAATGTGGCATAATTTCAGCAGAACAGAGCATTCTAACACAGGAGAGGTTTTTGGCATTTTGGGGTTTGTTTTTTTTGGTTGTCTAGAACAGTGTTCTGGGAAGACAATGTTATAGAGACATCTCCTTAGTTTCAGTTACGGCTAAAATTCAAAGCAAATATCCTAATTAAAGCAGTATTCTCTAGAAGATGGGGACTCCAGCTAGGCTGTAAGCTAGTGTCTTCTGGAAGGGACACTCTGCATGTACTAAGTCAGTTGAGTCCTTTATGGACTCTAGGCATAAGGATACCCTTTTTTTTCCTGGATCCCAAAAGGCTTTGATAAGATGAATGTATCTCAACACTCAGCTCAGATAAACTGATGGTACTTCCAAAGCTGTGCAGTATCAGTACTTCATATCCTTAAGGGAACTTTAGCCAATAGCTTTATGAAACTCAAACACGAAATTAGAATTATTTTCTGGCACCGTGCTGTACTTTGGCTTCCAAGCTGAGTTTAAGGTGCATACTAAGCACTTGCCTTCTCTCTTTGTGATATGGATATTTCTGCACCGTTAAATAAAAAAGGTCAGAAGGGAATTCAAGGACTAGATGCAAAAAAGTTCAGGGAAGGGCTGCAACCCCAGCTTTCACATGCTGCCTTTGGAGATTGGTTCTCAGTTAAGTATATTCTGGTGTGAAGCCATAAAGAGGGATTTGTCCTTTTAATTTTGTCAATTCAATACCTGAATCCTGAAAAAAAACACTGTAGTGGCACGTACCTTATTAAACTAAGACTGTTGGCTTGGAGTTTATGTAATATGCTATAAGTTTGTGTTGACAATTGTTCACATACTTCCATGCATTACTAGATTTTTTCAACTTCTTATATCACAAATAATAGTATTTTAAAGTATGCCCAGCAAAAGATTATAATATAATAACAAAATATGCTTCAAGTATTACTTCACTGAAAGCAGCTTCTTGTTTAACAGTTAGACTTTGCATGGTTTGCATGAGTTTTTATAAGCAATATTTGAGTCAGAATTTATTTTCCTATTGAGTGACTTTATAACCGCAGTAAAAGCTAATCTATAAGATATAAAATTAATGTGTTTACTCTAAATGTAATATACTTATTTACAGGTAGCCTTGCAAAGTTAAAGACCATGACATTCACCATTTTATCTCTTTGAATTGATTATTTATGCTGTAGCTGAAGAAAAAAGTAACTTACTGGGACTATAACATCCTTAGAACTCAAACAATAACAAATGTCAATGTGTTTTATTTTTGTGTGAAACATGTTTGCCAAATATTGATGGCAACATTCTAGCATATTCCAAAATTATTAACTTGAGAGTTTCACTGTTTAAAACTGACAAGGTATCTGAGAAGCTAGAATCTGTGCACTGCTCCATTAACACTTGCAAATTAATTGAGAAAAAATGATTAAAAGCTTTTTTTGCCTGTGGAATTTAAATATGGCCAAACCTCCCAATAAAATCAGATCATACAAGCTTTTCCTTATTATTAAAGACTTTATAGTTTTATGTAAACTACACTTGAATAGATCAACAATACAGTTTTTGTTGTGTGTGAGAACATGGATTTATGGTGGAAAGGTTTGTGTAAGATCCACAGAAGTACATAAATTAGGAACATTTTGTAATTTAAAATGAATTATAGTTGATGGATGGGGGTCTTCCCTGGGGTTCATTCATACATAATTTGGCTTTGAGATGACATGCTTTGCAGGTGTGTCGACTATATGAGATACCTCCCATGGTAGGATTACAATATACGTTTGCAAAATTCAAAATAAGTGCCCTGATCAGTCAAGGAATTGCACTTAATTCTCCCGAAGAGCTAAATATCAGGGCTTGAATGGATAACAGATACACTGTCAAGGCAATGCCAGAGCAAAGACAGGTGTTACATCTGTCTTTGAAAGTTACAACCCCTATATTCTTTTATAACACTGAATAGACCAATTCAGAATTAAGGGTGAAACATGAAAGTTATCTGCCAATATGCCAGATTTTTTTAATGACAGTAGTTGAAATCTGTCCCAACTCAACTGTTGCAAAAGGCACATTGTCTTAGAGATAAGCTGTGAGGTAATTAAAACTCAAAATTTACACATTTTCACCTGAAAATGTACAAAATATTTGGTGAAAACGAGACCAGTTTTCACCTGAAATTGCCCTGAGAACTCATTAGGGTATTCATAGCATTGTGATCAATACGGATGTATATTTACCCCATAGAAGTGGTGATAGCTAGACTCTGTTAGAGTATTAAAATGCCCTTCAACATTACAATAGATTTCTAACTAAAAGTCAATCTGACTTTATTAGGAATGCTTGTTACAATACACAAAATCTTGATATATTCTGTTTAAGTTTTTGATATTATTTCAAGAAGTGATGACTATGGTGCATGTACAATATTCAGTTACAAAGAAATTCAACATATTAATTACAAGAATAAAAAAACATTCATGGAAGAAGAGAGAGCAGTAGATGAAGACAACCTTGTTCAACCTTCAACCAGTGTTGAAAATGTTAATTCAGAGTTTCATATATATAGAGAACTGGCCCCAAACTATAAATGAAAGCAAGTGCTGAAGGGTGATGCTTTCAGATAGGTACATTGGTACAGAAGAAGAGTCATTAATCACCCTTAGTATATTTAGCATTAAAAGCCTTCATGGGTGTTCTGGAAAGACACTAAATGTCATGCCATCAAAATAATGGATGATGAAAATTTACAAACTTTGTTAAAAGTGGTGAAGGAGTACCCATGGACATAAATGGGAAATACAAACAGTGTCAGTGAATAAAAGAGGTCTGCATTTGTTCTTCAGATATTCAGTGTCTGAAGCTTTTGGATGGATTTGGCTGGCAATGACCTTTGAATGGCACCTTCCTCAGCTGTGTTCTGATAGAAATTAGAAGAACTTAAGATATGCTCAGTAAGATGTGAAACCAAAAGCGGATGTAATGGACACTAAATTGTCTTCTAAACACCTCATTTTCTCTCTAATGCTCAATAAAATCTACAGGATATTCTGAAACCATCTTGCTAGTTATTTTGCTTTAAAGCTTTTCAAATAAGATTGATTAGATGGGTACAGAATCTTTGAAGGTGGGTGCATACAAACAAAAGAAGAGAAAATTAATAGGAAGCAGTTAAATAAAAATTTGTAAAAACTGGCCTTTGTCAGCGGGTAGGTCAATTTACCTTTGAGGAAACAGAAAGCTGGAAACTAACTAAAAAAATAATTAATAAAGCACTGTAATTTCTTCATGGGTTGCTGATCTTTGAAGAATAACAACCATTTAAAGCTTAACAGTGCATAGTAATTATATTTAATTACAACTCTGTAATAAGATAAGCAGTTTTTAGGGTAAGTAAACCAGTTATTTCTTACATGCTTGTAATTTTTTTCCTAACATTCTTACCATGGTATGTTTTACAGTTTTACCTTAATAGCTTTCTCAGTACATTGCATGTTTGATCATTTGTTAGACCCTCCTCTAAAATCAATAGAGTTCCTTGAAAGATGCCAAGACCCATCTACAGAGAACTGATTAGAACAGCAGGTTTTAGCTTACAAGTAACTGGACATAGATACCAATTTTTAAATTTTATTTTACTTCCATTTAAGTCAACAACAGAAGTAGAGGGCCTTTTGTTACATTTACAGAGTATTTATTTTAAACAAATTAGATCAAAACATTTTCTACTCTGGTTTAAATTAAATCTGGATATTAAAATAATTTCACTACAGACTCTATCCAAACAAATACTAAATCAAGAATTTGGTCTAACAAGGAAATATAGTTGTAGTAGACCCAAGTGCACATGGAATATCTGAACTTCAGATGATATTTAAATAGTATTTTATTTATGGATTATAAAAGAATTGCATCTGAGGTTTCCACCAATTACCTTCCTCAGATGTTCACCAAAATAATATATAGAATAAATGCCACTGAAAACCTTTAGCCTGCCAAGAAAACTGGATTAATTAAGCCTTGTTAAGGACCAGCACTTTTAATTAGGTTTGTTTGGGTTGGGGTTTTTGGCATACTGGAGCTATTAGGTTTTATATTTACCAGTGTAGTTACCACATGCAGTCACTGTTAGTCTGCGAACTAAACCTCCCTGTAAAATTTTTGTGGGGAAAAAAGCTGTATTTACACAGAAAACATATCTGTAAACAAAAAACCTTATATGTCATTAGTTTGCTCGCCTGGTCTTTTCTGAGATGCCCAAAGCCATCTGTTTATTGCAAAGCCTAAAGGAAGAAGGCTGTGCTTAGGTATCCAATAAAGGTGCAAATATGCATGCAGAAATGGTAGACTTCACAGTAGATAAAATGGTTTTCTTTCATTCTCCGTGATAGACTGCTATTTTTTTTCCTCTTGGTGTATATAAGCCAGAAGGGGGAAAAAGATTTCTGTCATGTTTTTCCCCCAAACATGCTCTGGTATTGAATTCATAATGCCAGCCTCGAGTAAGTTTTAAAATGTTACAAATCCTTGAAAACTTGATTTATAAAGAATGGTGATATATTTTTACCCATAGCAGCATGATACCTTGGATCCTTTCAAACCTCCTAAGGTTAAGGAAGCTTGTGAACCATTTTATTGCATTAAAAAAATATCAAAAGTGTCTAATCCTTTCATTCTTGTCTAAATAAAACAAATTCAGGATGTTGATTTTCCACTGCTTACACCTTATTTTATTATCTGTTTTTATACAAAGCAGATAAGAAACATAATCTCTCTGATCATTGCTTTACAAAGTGTGATAACCCCAAAGTCCCAGAATCTGTTCATCCAGAAAGATCTTTCATATTCAAGATTTAATGCCAGTCTGCACCTCAGTCTTGAGCCTGGGCAATTGCTGTGTGCTGCTCCTAGATCTGTCGTAAGACTCGTCTCAGCCAGTGACTCAACTGTTTGGTGATGGTGTAAGCTGTTGCCTTTCAACTGAGACAGCTGTATGATTCAGAGAATATTAGTCTTTCTGGTTCACTGCAAAGGCAGAGGTTAGCTTAGCTCATCTGAGATTTGACAAGGCAGTTTAGCTTTCCAAAGGAATGGGAGAGAAGTAATCATGCAGGTAATGATGGGCTTGGCTGAGGAGTAGTAATTAACAGATGTGTTTCCACTGATACTGTGACAAATTGGAAGAGTAACTTGGACTCCTCAAGTCCTGTCATGAAAGTAGCTCGTAATCCCTTGATTATTTGTGCATCCTGTGATAATGACAAATATTTTAGAGACGCTTTAAGAATAAGCTAATAAATTAGCAAGTGTCACAGCAGTCATGGTTTTCATGGGTGGGTGAGAAAGGTTTTTGACACCAACTTTTTGGAAGGACTGATTTGTACAAGTGGAGTACGTTCTCATGTGTACTCTGAAATGGCTTGAAGGGAATAAGCTAAACAATTGGAAGTAGCATAAACCTGGTCCTTTACATTATTTTTTTGTGTCTTTAGTTCCTTTACATATAACCCTCTTCCTTTGCAAAATAACAGTTCAGAATTGTTCTCTGTAATGCAGCACTGCTGTAGCTTTATTAGGTTCACAGGACTAGTTCCAGATTAGCTCTGTGGTAAAGCTCTCTGCAACTTTCCTCTTTTCCTTTTTTTCTATTGTTGTATGCCATCCTAGTTTCTCTGATGCTCTGAACAAGGATCAGTCTCTGTCTCATAACAGAGTATTACAATTACTTTATTAACTACTTATGGTCCCTGTCAAGAACTGAATCTAAAATTTTTCACTACATATGAGTATGCACAGACATAGTAAAGATGTTAGTGGCATATACTTACACTCTGATACCAGTGCACAGCATGAAAAGATGATTATCTGAAGCAAAAAAACATCAGCTACAAAAGGATTTGCTCATATTTTTCTTTTGATAATTGAAATTTGTGTTATAGTTTTATCTAGTCCTTACATATGGCATTATGGAGTCTGAGGAGCCAATGAAGATATTTAAATGGACTAAGCTTGTCTACCTCTCCAAAGTCACATCAGAGGGATGAGTGCCAGAGAACCTCCTCTCCGCAAACCCCGGATATTTTGAAAAGAGGAAACCATGACACTTGCACTTTCTCTTAATTACAGTTTACATTAGAGATATAAAGTGAACTTCGGGCAGCCACTGAAAATTTAGTCAACACAGCCAAATATTTCTGGGCCTCTTTGTCTCTGTACTTCCTTGAGTGAGACATATATGGTGGTCAGCTGAAAACCTCTCTAAACACCTTGGAATATGTTGATAAGTGGCTTGGTTTAGATTAGTAATCAAAGGCTCATACTGCCATTTCACACACTGGTGCAACCAGGCTAATCACATAGCATAGTGCATAGGACACAGGGTGCTTGTGAGACCTGTGCCCTGCTGAGTAGCATCTGGAAGCTCTGTGAGAATAGAGAATTATGAAGGATATTGTGCAATATGGAGAAAATAGCTTGTTTGTAATCTTAACCTTTTAATTTTCTGACATTGTGACTTGAAGAGGCCATCTAAGTTAAAGTCAAAGAAGAAAAAGAGGAAAGAAGTCAAAAATAGCATCTATGATTTGACCTTTTTTGCCCGAAAGAGGCAAAAAAAGAGATCAGCGCTAACCAGTTTATCTCCTTGTAATATCGTCCTGTGCCAGGGAATATCATTTAGTTTAATGAGAAGGATGTGTGTAGCAGGACGCATGAAGAAGGGGACTCTGTTGTAGACATAGCAATGTGTTGTGTGGAAATTTGAGCAAGAAATGAGAGGTGGCTGGAAGAAAGATGGGCATTTAGAGGTAAGTAGGTCTTCATGAGTGATGTTTATTGACAGCATGACCACTGATCTGAACATAAATGGTTTTATTTATTTTAAAAACACGTGCTTGGACTAAAAGATCTTTTCCCTGAGTTGCAATAGTAGATGTATTTTTAATACAGCAGCTTTCCCTCTCCCCCATCTGTGTAGTTACCTTGATAAGTCCTCCATCATGAATAGTTAGATTCATTGCCTTCTCTTGGACTTCCATTTGCCAGCAGGGATTTTTAGAGACAGATATATTCGTACCTGTCTGACAGAGAGAATACATTATATTATCAGCTTAAAGAAGCACAAAGAGTAGCTTTCCATCTAAAGTTACATAAAAGAGTCTTCAGTGTTTATTTTTTATTGACTTACTAAATCAACAGGATTATTTAAATTGTTTATTAAACAAAAAAAACTTTAAATCTTTAAGCCTTCAGGGAATTTTTCCAGGAACTTGTAAATGTTGCAGAAAAACATTTCAGTTTATTACAGAGGGAGCTTTTCCTTGATGTCAAGTCAGCACTGAAAGTGAAGAATTAGACAGTCGTTGATGTATCTGGTTGTATTCCTGTTTTGAGAGGTATTCTAAGGCTGGTTGTGTAAAAATGTGTTGGAATGAAGCTGTATTTTCCCTTTAATCAATATTGCAGAGCCTTTCTATATAAAGAAGTTAAAATATATTCATTGCACTTCACAATACTTTTGAAATACCAGTCTGCAAAGTAGTATTACACCACACAGATAGCATACACACACCACCCCTCAAATCCCAATTTTTTGTCAAGCTGCAGAGTAGTAAAGTAGCAATGCTGGGATATAAACAAGAGAGACAATTGTGCATTTCTGTTATCTGTTTGTAGGATCTATAGAAAATAAGTCTGAGGGAAGCATGTGGTGCTTATCCTACTGGAACAAGATTTTATGTAAGGAATGTCTCCTTTGGAAACTTTTAGGATGCCCTTGCTGCTCATGTTTTCCAGAGAAAGCACTGTAGATAGAAGGCTTAGTTAAATAGGCAATATATTTTGTAGAGTCCTAATAAATGGAAATAAACACATATATCAATCAGCTATCCTTCTTGCAAGGAAAATCCCACACTTTTTGATATATAAGCTTGTTTCTGTTCTTGTATCTTTGCCTCTTAAAATAATTTGAGGGTCATTTTATCCATAACAATAGAAAGAAGCATTAACACAAGGAAGAAGACACTATCCTCTTGTGCATGGTAAAGTACATGCCGCTCCTCTTTCATATATGAAGTATAGCATGATTGTGAGTCATGAATGCAGACTGAAGCCATGTGCTGCATAATGCTTTCTTCTTGTTTCCTGCAGCTCTCTGGTTAGGAGGCAACTCAGATTGGTCCTCCAGTTCAACAAATATTTGGTTTAGATCCATAAGAGAAAATGTACACTCAGACTGAAAATGTCAATGTGAAGCAGCTACTTAATTAATTAAGTAACTGTCACCAAGTGATTGGTAACTCTCTGTCTCTGCTGCAAATGGTGCTTTTAGTATTCATCTTGCACATAGAGCACTAGTGGACTGGGTACAGCAGAATGTTTTTAATGGTTTTGTTATCTATGATGAATAGCATTTTCTGCATAGAAATTTGGAACCTACAAAAGTGAGAGTATAAACTAGTTAAGATATCATTAACACTCAGAATACTGCAAAAGGAATAGAAGGGAGAAAAAATCATGGTAATAAAAAGTGTGCCAATAAGAAAATTATTCAGGAGCCAAGAATCAAGGTTTGGGCAACCTTAGCCTAAATAAAGTGTAATTTGGAGTCTAATTTTCTGGCAATAAATTGAAATGTTTCTAGTATAATTCTAAATTAATAGAAATATAAATAATCTCATGAAGTAAAAAACCCTTATCATGCCCTTCACATATTGCACACATGAATGCCAAGCCAATTTAATGTGTTACTGTAAGAAGAGAAAATTGTATATAAAATAACTGAGATATATTATTTCCATGGGTTATGTTTTTCTACCCATAGTGTGGGTTGCACTTTTCTCGTGGCTATGTAATCATCAGTCTTTTGAAATGGAAGGAAGAAGATGGTTTCAATCTCCAGTCATTTACTATCTCCCTCTGCCTGACCCACAGCCTCCACAACCTATAATACAGAAAGCAGTGCTTTAGCTTACAGTCAGTGGAGAGAAATTATAAAACTTAAGTTACACGACAAGTCATATAAAGCTGTATTAGACTGCAAATATTGAAAACAATCTGCAGTCAATATTGAGGTTGAAATGCATATTCATAATGAAAGCAGATGAGAAGTGTTGAGAAATTGGGGTCTATTTCCTGAAATAATAGCTAGAAAACTTGTAACTGATGCAGAAACTCCCATACATTTTTTCTGGTGCTCATATCCCACCTGGCATCATAGTATTGTCTTTCATTTCAAGTCACACTATGCAAATTACTAAAATAAACAACCAATTTTAAAGTGATACCGATGTTTCAGAAAGTCTAGAACACCCCTGAACTGATTTCCATGCATACATGACTTTTTAGTTGCAACTGAAACTACAGAGGGGCCCAGAAATATATATTCCTGCTTCTGTTTGGTGATGCAGCTGAGTCTATATACTTGCACAAAAGTAACAGATACATTTTCTGCGTAGAAAAATACAGGTGTTTTATGGGAGTTTTTGAAAACTGCTGTTACCTGAAAAGGAAAATGTGATTTATGATGCAGAGATTACAGTTTCTTATTTTTTTACTGAAGGCTTTGAAGAATGTCTGTAAAAATCACAAATTCTTCATAAATTCTAAATATCTGAAGGTGTGGGACTGATCTTAGGTTTATTTTTAGGACTACCTGTACACTGAGAAATGACACCATTAACAACATAAATGAATCTGAGTGATTCATGTAGCTGTAACATTTTGCTGCTTTAATTCATAAACTGAGGAAAGCACCTACATATTTCCTCTCACATCAGATTATACTGACTTTACTCAAAACACATCTTACGTGGTCTACTGAAGGTGGAAACACAAACTCAATAAAATATTTCCCTTTCAACTTTGATATTCTCCTGTTATATCAAATGTAAAAATTGCACTTCCCTATAACTTATGGATTTGTCTGTTCTCTTCTTTCTATGCCTGTGTTCATGCAACTGAAAAATACAAACTCTTTGCTGTCCATAGCTTCACATTCCAACATTATTTAAACTCTATACTAGGTCTTCAACTGACATTCAGCTGATAAAATATATGAAGCAACAGAGCTAAAATTAGTTGCTTTTGAAAGAGCCCCATGGAATGGGGCATTTCAAGTGGTATTAGTTTTCTTTGGGGAGCTGAACTGGTCCCTAATTCTATGACAATGAGGCATCTAGGGACTGGTTTTCTGCCATACAGAGCTACCCAGTACTATATAGGATGTCTGAAAGTATCCAGTCCCTTTGCCTGCTACCACTACAGAAGATCACAGGTCTGTCATTGCTCCTGTTCTGTCAGCCTTCTGTGGCTATCCTAAATGCCATCTCAGTGTCACTATACTCCTGTGCTGACTTAACTGAATTCTAATATAATCTACATTAATTGTCTTACAGTGCAGACATAAATAGATGCTTCCAGATTAGGCAGTGCAGAGATAAATAGGTAATTCCAGATCTCTATTCATCCCATCCTAAGACACAAAGTGAAGAACAGCTGCATTAATTTATGATTTTTTTTTCAATGGAGGGTGTTTAAATGACCAGATAAAAACAGATGAATATTTTTTTAGTGTATGAAATTAGATGAAGTTTTGCCTTAAGAGTCTGTCCAGCCCCAACAGATGTTCCTGTAAGCTATATAGGAAAATTCAATATTATCTGATAGATATTACAAGTACCATTAAAGTTAATGGAGAACTGGCATATCACACCTGCTGAGGATTACTTCTATAAATTTCTTAAAAAATCTCTATTTGATCCCTTATAATTTGGTTTAAATCTCTTTTAAACCAAAGACATTTGGTTATCTGCTGTGTTTTATACAAGTATCCAGTACATACTACTTTGCCATCTTCAAAGCCTCTTTTTTGCTGAAATAAAGTATTAAATGCATAATAAAACATACATACATAGATAACTAAGAAATATATATAGAGAGACAATAGCTAGTGATATACCTTGTTCAGAGTTTAGCCTTTTCACATTCTTTATCTTTTCCTGACCCTAATAATTCTTACTATTCATTTGTAGAAGTCTAGAAAAGACTCAGTCTATTCTTAGTAGTCATGGAATAATACTACTTAGATATCTACAGAATGACACAAATTCAGTTGCTCCATTGCCATATGGATCATATGTATTTCCATCCTAGTCTGGCCTGTTAACTTTTTCCATCCTGTCTCAGTGCACTGATACTACATTAGTTCTTCAATATAGTAATGCCCAGGTCCACTTGGCAGGTTGAGGGGAAGGTAATTTTGAAATACTGTGGGCAGTGCACAGGAGAAATAATGCAATTCTTGGGAGTTTTAACAAGAGATAATTTTTACTTATAAACTTTGGGTCATGCATGTGGAATAAGACTCTTGGCAAAAGGCAAATCAGTAGACTTCACAGCATTCAAACACAGTGCAAACTTTAACTCAGCGCAGCTTAGAGAACAAAGCTCTTAGCCAGGCATTGAATACAGCACTTAGTGTGCCATAAGGGGATATTGCTCAGTGTGGCTCGCAATTCATATATGTATATATAGAGAAGAAGGAGAAAAGAGAAGAAAAAGAGAGAATAAGAGAGAAAAAGAGAAAGATAGATGAAAAAGAGAGAGAGATATTCACCACCCATGGATCCAGTGTGGTCTCAGCCACTTTGAACCCAGGGTAGCAGAGGGCACCATATGACACGTCTCGCCGTCCTTTTATCCGTTCCCTTCACCTGGGGCTCTCCCAAGCATGAGGTCACACTTGTGCCTGTGCATTAGGCAGAGCCAGGGTGCTCTCGGTACCCATCTCAGGGCTTGCAGCAAGACCACGTGGTCAACTACCACCATTTCGGGGCTGACATCGGAGCCACGTGGTTGGCCAACACCATTCCAGTGCAGACCTGCAGTTACCTGCTAAGGATCAAGGGGGTGGGGGGGGAGCAGCCACTACACCTATGCAGAGCTTGCCCTGTTCCCCCACTGCTTTCCCAACTGGTTGTTTTGAGTCAGGAGACCTTTCCTCTGGTCTCTGACAAATACCCTCAGAAATCTGTAGGCAACACTGCTTTTTTTAAAGCTCCATTTTTTACTGCATACCAGTTTGGCTCTTTGCCTTTCTTTGTGTTGATTTGTGGCTTTTTTTTTGTTCCTCAGGTGAATTAGCTGGTTTTATTGCAGATTGCATTCTCTTTTTCTCTACAGATTGATGAGGTTTTTACTTAGTTTATTGAAATAAATTTCCTATTTATTATCATAGGAATTTGTTCAAGCAAAGGCTGCACCAGATCTTAATAACTATTACGATGAACCAGAGCCGTGTTATTACATATTCTGTGACTTAAATATTAACAGATATTTGGGTGTTTATCTGCTTCTTAAATCTGAAGGAACTTGGTGCCAAAATATCTCTTCAGATTTTGACCTGCGCTGTGTTGCATTATTGCTCCATGCTAAGTGTATTTTCAAAGCTGAGCAATCTAATTGCTTTTATTGCTGCATTGGATATTCTGTTTTACACCTGCAATCTGTAATCCCAGTCATTAGCTATGATATTATAGAAAACCATATGTCATTTTGCTGCTGAATACTTTCTTTAAACAAAGGCTTGGTTTAATATTTTGTCATTTTAATGGCTTTTGAAAGTTTGCAGGCAGTTTTCAGGTAACGGTGTTCTTTCTTACAAGACCAGAAATTATATATTTGTACGTTATCTGGTTAGTGTCATGAAGCAAAAAACAACAGCAACAGAAAAAGATCTTTTCTAAGGAACAGCTAAACTTTCCAAGGAAGTACCTGATGGCCTGCAGTCATTAGAATATTCATTAACTCTACCTACTTCTCAGCTCTAAATTGAGACACTTTAAATAAGTCACCATAGATTCCCCATATAATCAATGAAGGGATGGATAGACAGTGAGAGGACATCAGAGGAGAATAGTCAGAGATCTATGAGTGATGTCTCATAGAGGGTGTACTTGTGACTTCATCAAAAGACTAATAAATTCAATGGCAACTAGTGAAGAAGCTGAACATATAATTATAGCTGGGATGCTACCCAGAGGCCGCTTAATCAGTATGTTCTTTGTCTCTGTTTTTGAGAATCCAGTTGTTAAATATTCTCTCTGTAAATAGGACTATATACATGAATATATATAAAAATTCCTATTTATTGGAACTGTCTATATCTACCAATTTCATAATGAAGGACATGTCTGTAGAGCTTGGGTTTTTTTTTGTTTAGCTTCATTTTTCTTTGCTGGCATCGTCTATATTTACCAGTGTCTTATCAAAGAAAGAGATTCAAGGAGACTTTCAAAGAGAGATTTAAAATCTGAGGCACATTTAAAAACAGGATGTGAAATATTTTCCTATAGACTTTAAAATAGAATGTACTTCCTAGGCTAGTGTCATACACTGTCATAAGGCACAGTAATTATTTGCCAAGGGGTCCTTTGATATGGCGTTTTCAATCAGATGTGTTTTATTTTATGTTAAACAGGAGAACAATATACTATACATGCTAAACATTGGAAATTCAAAAGGTGTTTGGATGTCAAGGCTTAAGAGGAAAACCAGAATTATCAACTAAATATTTAAAACCAGTAATCTACTTTATAAAAGCTTTCTTCAAAGATTCCATTCCTCTAAAAAGAAAGGAAAGAAAAAATTAATGAATGGAGAAAATCTGTACATACATGCACATCAGTTCAGTAGATACTGGAAAACTTTAAATACTGCCAAATCTTTATTGCCCAATTATTTCCATGTGGAAATGAAAATCTTCCTTCTTTCTTCCTGTCCCCACACCCAAATCCTTTGTTTCTTTCTATGATGACTTAAGAGAAGGAAAAATTATAATGCATAAGGTGTGCTCTATACCTCAACCTCTGCCTCTCATGTGAGATTTACAGAGAGAGCAGTGGGCAAGCATTTGGCCACTACCCATGGGACAATATATTCCTGCAAATACAGGCCCCTGAGGATTCCTGTACTTGTTCATGTAAAGAGAAGGGGTGGCAAAGGAAAGGCAAGCAAAGGACAGACTGTTTTGTAGTGAAATGTTAGCATCTAGTTATGTCACTCATTATTTTTCCTGGGGCAAACAGACTGCAACAGCTTCATGACTTATGACTGTTTCCTCATAAGGAACATTTTCCTGCCCTCTGTGGAAGCCCTAATTCCCTTTAAAGTGAGAACTAGAGTTTGCTGAAGCTTTTTGCACTAAAATACCCAGTGGGAAATAAAAATTCTTTTGTAACTGTATGTTTGAATGTTGCTTTGAGGTCAAAAGAATCAAAGAAAACAATTAAACAGAGCTTGAGTTTTGAAATCAAGGGTTCTGAATTATGAAGAATTTATAATGGAAACAGTCATTTCAGTATGTCCAAATTCACTTTGATCATAACTGCCAAAATTTTATGTTTCAACATTCCTATTTACAAATTTGTGGAATGTGCCAGTACCTGAAGTGATTGATCTATAGACTTGCTGTGCCTAAAGGTCAAAATTGCTTCAAATTTTCAGACAATGGACAATCCAGCTTTTTCAAGTAATTATGACTAGCAATGTTCACTTTCCAACCACTCAATTTCTGTAGGAGAACTTGCTATCTGAAGGAATAAGTCATGTTCTGGACATAGATAAACAACAATAATACACATTTAATCAATCTTTAGAGCTCTTAAGTAGTCCAATGAAGATAACTTTTGGCATTATTACAGATTTAATTCTTTCCTAAAATAAAAGCTGAACTCCTCTATTCATACCATCATAAAAGGGACTTAAGTTGTGTGTATAGGCATCCAAAATCCACTACTACATTGAAAAAAGAGGAGACTGAAGGGAGACTTCATAGCAGCATACAACTTCCTCACACGGGGAAGTGGAGAGGCAGACACTGATCTCTTCTCTCTGATTACCAATGACAGGACATGAGGGAATGGCATGAAGCTGTGTCAGGGGAGGTTTGGGTTGGATACTAGGAAAAATTTTTTCACCCAGAAGCTGATTGGGCACAGATTCCCCAGGGGAGTGGCCACAGCACCAAGCCTGCAAGAGTTCAAGAAATGTTTGAACAATGCTCTCAGGCATATGGTGTGATTCTTGGGGCTGTCCTGTGCAGGGCCAGGAGTTGGACTGTGATCATCCTAGTGAGTCCCTTCCAACTCAAAATATTCTGTGATTCTGTTAAAAATGTGTCTTATGATATCTTCAGCTACTTTATTCATAAATTAAAAAATTGTGGATACAGATGGGAAAAAGGGTTGCATGATTTCAGTGTTGTGGAGGCTGAAGATATGACCCAAGGGGTCAGACAGGTGCTGCTGTTTCAGTGGGATGAACATATGTAGTAGCACTGGAGACTTTCCCAATAGAAAGTTTGGAGAGAAATTCACACTTGGTCTTGGGAAATACAGAACAATCCATTGAAAAATACCAGTTATAACAAAAAACAATTTGTCAAAAAATTTCCTGTGAACAGACAACCAGCATTGTGGTTATATGGACAACCTATAATGCTTTAAAAATGGGATAGTAAAATCCCCAGGTGGCATCTGTCCTCCAAATCTTCCACTTCCACCTCTGAGTAGATGAAAAATGCAAGTGGTGGTTTGGAAACTGAACATTTCTTGCTACCAGCAAACCTATATATTTATCATGCTATGTGATCTTCTCAGTCTGACCATAGAGAACAGAGTAAGCACTGTGACTCAGATAAATACATTTTAAGTCTGCTCACTATATATATTTTGAGAAATAACCAAGCTATATGTGATGGTCAAAAGATGTTCAGAAATACTGGTATAAACATTCAAAGTACCAACACAGAAAATGCAAAATCTTGGTCTGGTATTTCTTCTCTTTCATTTTGTATATACTCATAATTGCAAATAATAGGCCTATTTAACTTCTGTACACAGGCAGATGTAGGAACACATATGCATGAGGGGCCATATAATTGCATTGTATTAATGAAAATATGTCTTAGAATAATGGCTTTTGCAAGTCTTTTCAAATGAGAAGTCCATTTGGGTCAGCTTTCCCCTGGTTTTCATTGGCTGAAGATAAATGCATAATGCCATTTCGTGTTCTAAAAGCAGAAACAACAGCTGAGCTCTGGCACAGTCACCACATTTTTTCAACCACTGAGAACTCAAAAAATCACAGCAACAAAAATAACAAGAAAAGAAAATGTCTGAGGGTTCAGATGCCAAAGGAGGTCTAAGATCTAGTGCTGTGAAATCTGGAGGTGGCCACCCAGCTAAAGAGTACATGACAAGCTGCCCTGCATGGAATAGTGAGGAAGAGAGGTATTACGTCACTAAGCCTGGGTCCAGGAATGGCTTCTTGGAGCAGATGCATTCAAGAGTGTAGAGGTAGCCAAAGTGTCTTCAGTCACGTTGTTTCACATGGAACAAGGAGGTTTTTCTTTTCTGGGAATGAGCATACTGGCCGGTTTGTCATATGTGATGTCCTGATAGAAGGTCCTGAAAGAAACTGTAGTAACCTTAGGAAGGCAAATCCTGTTCCCTTTGTGCCACAACACAAGTCTTTATTTCAGTAGTGACTACTTCTAAAAGTTGAGACTTATTCTGTTAGTTTGAATCTCTTGTGAATGTATATTGTCTCATTTACACAATGTTTACAAATGACAAATGTTACATTCAACTATAATGTATAATATGCAAACATTTTCTGGAATCATAAAATATTATCATGATTGCTTGGAAAGTTTCAGTGCTTATTTTTTCTAGTATCATATTTTGCCTAACTGAAAAAAAAGTGCTGTAAGTTTTGCAGATATTTTTTTTAGAATTCTTTGTCTTTTTTTAAGGAGCTCATGGACTTGATGAGATACTCCAGGGAATGAATTATGATTATGAACTATTAATGAAATGACTACAAGGTTGCTGGTGTTCTGTCCTCTTATTTCTATCTAATAATCACCAGAATATGTCCCTAGAATACCATAATGCATACCCTGTTGTGCCATTCTGTTTGAATATTAAAAGCTACACAAATAATATAACAAAAAGTAAAACAAGCAACCCTCAATAAACTGTCACAGCACCCCAATAATCTAATATATTTCCAGCCACTCTTCCCCAAGCCTGTAGTGCTGCATGGGTTTATTGTGACCAAAGTGCAGGACTCAGCACTTGGCCTTGTTGAAACTCACACAACTGACCTTGGCCCATCAATCCAGTCTGTCCAGATCCCTCTACTACCCTCCAGCAGATCAACACTTCCACCCAACTTAGTGTCATCTGCAAACTTACTGAGGGTGCACTAAATCTCCTCATCCAGATCACTCAGTCTGTTACTCAATCATTAACAACACAGAGCACTGAAAGTAGCAAAAGTTACTTCTAAATTATGATGAGTTTTCTAGTGAATTATGGAAGGAAGACAGCATGCAGTACAAATATAACAAGGAAATTGTTCTTGCATATAGATCATGTGGAAATAGAAGATAACATGGCAAAGTAGTAATATTTTTATCTTTAGGAGCCCAAAGGATATGCTGGACATTTGCTGATTTCAGTGAATTTTATAACTGGAATCATGCAGAAGATATCAAAGAGCAGAAGGATCTGGCTCTTCTGGTACCTAACAAGATTAGTGGAAGTACCTATCCAGGAACAAAATCTCTATCAGGTGTTAGAAAGACAGGTTGCTCTGGGAAAAAAACCCAAAACAAACCAAACAAGGAAAGAAAAAAATAAGTTTCTTAACCAGAATTCATTGATGCATGATAATCAACAGTCACAAACAATATCCCTAGTTACAGTTTTAATGTCAGCTCATAAAACAGTCGAAGGTCTAATGTTATTTTGATGTAATTAAGTAAAAAGCTGAAATGTATGATCTTTGGAAATAAGAACACGATTTACAGTGGAAATGACAACCAAATGAGGTTTTGCATATGTAAATTCCTGAAGTGAGCATGAGAAGAAAATTTGCAGGAGTTCTTTTAAGAATTAAGGACTAGCACTGCTGAAGACACCAAGTGACTCACTGGGCATTTACAGGGAGAGGGATTTTTAAGGAAAAATGAACATATGGGAAATGAAGATTACACAAATAGATTTATACATGTGCATGTGTATGTATGCACATTTGACTTTATATAAATTATAAAACAATTACAAATATTTTACTTAAAGATTAAAAAATAATAATTAAAACCCCAGTATGCACCAAGATGAGTATAAAATTTAATTCTTAAAAGTAAAAAACAGAAGAGTCCTATCCTGTTCATGATACAGCCAAATGTGACCAGATATGTAGGTGAGATTGACCTCTAGAAGGGGTCTCTTCTACATTAACAACACAAGTAGGTCTGCCCCCACCCCACCCAGAAAATTATTGTGGAGATATAAATTTTCTTCCACATTTTTAATTATCTACGGTAGCTATATAATTACTGTACAACTAATTGGTATCTATTACTTTCTCGGAAGCAATGTTGAACTTCTTTAAGTTAGTGCTTCTAGGTATGCTATTAAACTGGTATACCAGCAGGACCAGATGGTCATTCCTTTAGAGTCATTATGAGTATATTCCATAATTTTAAAAGGATGTTGCTAAATTACCTGCTACCTAGAGATCTCAACCTGAGCATTTTTATATTATGTGAAAAATAGTTACTTCTTAGTAACTTGTTCAAATAATATTTAACAGGGAGCTCTCTGTGGTTTTGTTCAAGTGAAGCTGAAAAACAGTAATTCAAGTGGACACTACAAGTTTCCTGTGGGCTTTCCTTAGGACTGGAAATGTAAGACAGGCAGATGAATGAAATCTGTGTGTGGGATATGTGTCTTATACAAGACATATGAAGATTTGAAACATTCTACATATTCAAAGGCTTGTCACTATAATCATTAACCTTGGAGATGTGTGACTAAAGAGACAAAAATTGCTGGAGGACTGCAGTGGTTTTAGGAATTTTTCTGTCACTCAGTGGTGTGATTGGGATTGTCCTTGATTGTGTTTGTTGAGTGTAATATGACCTGGGCTTGCTAACAAGAGATTTTTTTTTCACTTGCCTTTTCTTATGATGCTTTTGGGGGTTTGTGTCAATTTAAGGAACACATTTTATTAGTTGGGATATTCAGTGCTCAATTGGTAGCAAGCTTTCTGTAGTTACATTTAGTAGTTGGTCAACACCATGTAGGGAATGATACACTGAATAAATGAATATTTCATATGCTGTAGAATATTACCTTCTTAGTACAGAGTGTCTGATTTCCACATCAAATTTTGTTGAAGTGAAAACATATTGCATTCAGTATGAGAGGGAAATTCTGAATTTTAATTCACCTTTTGTCAGAAAAATTTTAGTTTTAGCCCACAGTTTTGTCTTTTACACAAGGACATTTTGCAAATATTGTGGGATTTTTGTTGTTTTTAAACCAGTATTTTTTTGTATATGTATTAAAATGCTGCTGTAAAATTATAAACTTCTTCCTAAAATGTTTGACTGCTATATTTTTATCCTCCATAATTCAGAGAACATCTCTTTCCAATAAATATTGAACAAAATGCTTTAAAATAAATGAGTAAGAATGAAAATAGTGCCATCTGCTTGCTCAGCTTGAAACACATTACTACTTAGCTTAGCCAGTAGTGTTCTCATGATTTTACAGTGGCTAATTTATTTTCTATTTGCAATAAATATGTAGGAAAAGCTTCTAAAAAGTATCTCCTAAATGAGTTAAAACTACTGAAGGCAAATGCAGAAAGATTGAAATAGATTCTGGGTGGATAATGGATTTACAGCAGCAAAAAATGCAGAACTCTGGCTAAGCTTTGTGCCAAACTTCGAATAGTTCCTAACTGGTACTTCTATTTCACATATATTGAATGTCTTAAATTGGTGGGTTGTTAATTAAAGATCATTATTTGCAACCTATTTTAACTCTACACATGTGAAGAAACAACTAATAAAGGCTACCAAAACCATGCTTTTGTTTTCTTTTATTTTGTTAATGTTAAGCTAGTGCTTCAAGAGTGGTGGTATATAGCACATTGCTGGATTCCATCTGTTCAAGCTGGACATCTGCAGACTGTAATCTCTGGCTATGATGGGTATTGTTTCTCAAATTGTCGTAGAACCCTGAAAACATTATTTTGGCTTCTTTTGAACAAGAGACCAGCTGCAGAATTCTTCTGTCTCATCTTACCTCACCATTACACTGCAACAGAGGACCAAATCAAGATTTAAAGTCTCATTGTGGTAGCTAGAAAACAGACATACAATAAGTGTACCCAGAAGTACTCACAGTCTGGCCTTTGACAAGTTTGAACAGGTATAAGAGCCAGGTGGAGAGGGCTGGAGACAGGAAGAGACAAAAGCTGAAGTGAAACAGGAAAGTTATTGTATGCTAATTAGCTTTCTAGTAATTTCTAGCACAGCAGATATTGTCAACAGGGATGCTTATAGAGTGACAGTATGAGAGTATATAAAAGGAACTGGTGAGTGGTCAAATAATTTTCAGTGTGAAAAGCTGGGAAAACCTAAGCAACCATTTTAGAGAAATCCTACTCCTATAAAAAAGAGTGGTCTGGAGATTAAAAACAAGGCAGCATGCCACTGATATTACAGGTTTTAAGTGACAAAACAAAACACTAAAGCAATCTACCAACAAAAAAACTCCAATCAACAAACAACCACAATATTTAATATTGATTAATGTTAATTGACAATATTAATTAATATTTCAGCCTGTTTAAGTAGGTTTACTGCTAAGAGGATAGAGAAACATCTAAGGAATTTTAACATTTAAGATTGATGGGAAAAGTTGGACTGTAAAGGAAGCTGAAACAAGCCTCTAAGGCATGCATCTATTGAAGGTAACCTGAATGTGACCCTATTATCAGAGTTTTGTATAGACATAAGTGACAGGACCCTTCACTGTGGCCAGAGCACTGAGGTGGATCTGATTATGTCTTTCCTCTAGGAGTGCATTGTCTGCAGCAAAAAGCTCCTGAACTGAAATACTCAGTTTTGTTAAGATACAGTTTAGAACAGTTGTTTTCTAACTGGGGAGTTTTGCTCAGCAGACAGAGTAAAAGTAAAGGACACTGAAAACTAAGCCCACCATGTGTTCTCTGTGCCTTTTTCTTCAATCTTGCTCACATCAGCAGCTTTCAGTGCCATAAACTGTCTTGTTTGTTTGACACCTGTTCTGTGACATTAATTCTCCTAGTCTATTAATGTTCATGTCTGTGGATCATGTCAAGGACTCCTTTTTATTTGTGTTCATGGTCATTTTACAAAAGATCGTGCTTGTTTAGATATTTTTTCTTCTCCTTCCCCCCTACCTCCCTCCTACTGAGAATTCTTCAAACCAGTTGGAATATGCATTAGATTCATACTATCATCAGGGTTGGAGGAGATCTCTAAGATCATCAAGTCCAACCATTAACCTGCCACTCTGCTGTAACCCCCAAACCCTAAACCATATCCTCCAGGGTCAGAGTCAGATGCCTTGGATGTTATCATTACCGTTTTCCAACTGAATCCCAATTATTTTTTTCACTTAATGCATGAGGTGGTTCTATTTCATTGTGTTGACCAATGTAATTTGTAGACGTTTGAGGATGAGGCCATGCCATGTTTCAAGGTTTTCATATCACATCATTTCATCTGATAGTCAGGTTTTTAAAAAGATGAACTCCAGAATATATTGCAGTCTGTTATAGCTAACACTGGTTTTAAAAGACTTTGTTAACCTACTGAGATGAAAACAAGGCTTATTGTAATGTTTGTTAATCACTAAGTTTTCTGAGTTTAAACAAATATGTTTCTCCTCTAGTAACAGTTCCTCTAAGATGCAGCTTTTTGCATTGCTTTTCTGCCCTCCAGTAACAATCAGGTTGAATTTTACTGCAATGCAACATACTCTAACTTTTTACTCAACAATCAAATGGAGAACATTTGTATTTTACAAGCTTAGCTATATTTTCATACTTTTCCTATAGCTTTCTTGTAAAATGCTCATTATAAACTCTAACCTATAAAATAATATTACTTTTCTTCATATCCTTAAAATTTTTTCCAGATTCTTTTATTTTCCAGTATTAATTGTAAATTGAAAGAAAAACCTATTCTATTCTCAGAAAAAAATACATCAAAAACTAATTCTACTTTGTATGCAAATGAAAAAATGCAAGGATTTGCCCTCAGGGTTAATGCACACACTTTGCATACATACCTATGTATATGCTCAAATATACCTCATTAGAATATTTTTTATTTCAGAAAATCATAACTGTAGTTTCAAGTTATGTCCAACTGTGACTGAAAACTATTGCGGAGAACAAACTGTGTAGAAGTTTTTAGTGTTTAAATAGCATTTGCTCTTTAATAGCTCAGTAGGGTATATATATTACCAATGAATGGTACATCTGCAATGCAATACTTTCCTTGCTCTTTAATACAACTCACACTTCATTTAGTAGTTGCATCCATTTTAGGAACAATAGTTCATAGTCACAGGGCCTCAAACAGCCTCATCTAAGCCTCTGCTTTCAGTAGAGGGCGGGACAAAATGCTGTCTCTGCACTGTCCTTTAATGAAGTTTAAGCAATAGACATGAAACAATACAGTATGCTTCTGTGGTAGAAGATATTTTCAAATGAGTAGGAGGATCTTCAGTAAGGACAAAGCCCACAGCTAACAATGAAGCCCTATCATCACATGCCATAAACAGCCATTTCTTCAAACTCAAACCTGCACAAAGTTTGACTCAAAAAAGTGTTTGGGAATTTTTGTTGCTCTTTCTTTTCTTTTTTTTTTTTTTTTTTTTTTTTTTAACTCCCTTAACTATCTCTCGCTAGCTAGTGTTTGCATTGCCAGGAACTTTTTGTGTGTTGAAGTACACTCATCAATTAAAAGACTCTGTCTCCATAGGAAATATGTATTTCTTTCAGATGCTCAGAGATGGAGCTTATCACATTGCTGTTTTTATTTTAATAATCTATTTTAATTCTGTCAGAGAGGACCAAAGCTTTTTTTATCTTTAACCAAACTGAACTGAAACTCTTCTTCATCTTTTTTTTTTCCCATCACTAGACCAATTTCAGAAAATATTCTCAAATGCCTACAGAAATCAAACTTCACTGGTCAGTTATAGTGGATGAAAATTGGCTTCTGAAGGTTTCAAAGCCTGCCAATTTACCATTAATTTAAGCAGTATAAATCCATTTAATTTACGGGAAAGTTATCCCATGATCCAGTAAAGCACCTAAGGCTAGAGTCAATAAGAATCAGGCATCCAAAGGATAATTCAGATAAAACCAAGATAACAAAGCTTGCAATTGAAAATAAATACACCCCCCCCCCAGTTTTACATTAGCAATCTCTAGGAGCACTGTGTTCTTAAGCAAATACAGGGCAGTACTCCAGTCTAAATATCTCCCAATCATTCTTCCAGCTGTGCCTCACCTACACTGAGGAACTGGCAGCTCTTCTGTGTAAATCCCCATACCTGTGAGATACAACCTACCTGAACTGGTAGCACAGGATGTGTAGTGCAAGTGCTGCTCTGAGAATAGACAAGCCATATTTAATGTTACAAGAAGATGCTCACACATTTATTTTTTAATAGTGCAGTCCTGCTGTTAGATAACCTGTGTATCTGTTCCTTCTCATATAGCTGTGTTACCATTCCTGATCTTGCTCCAAGGGCTGCTTCTGTAGTCACCCACTGAAACTTAAATTTGAAATTTACAAGTACTTTTTGGAGCAATGCTTAGAAGCCAAGTTTCTCCCAGCTAGTGCCCTAACCACTAGAAGGTATAAATTCAGATTATTCCTCAAGTTATTTTCCTCCATCCTCTTCTGAAGTGGTTAGTTCCAGGAATAAGTTCATGTAACTGTTTCCAGTTATGGAAGCTCTTTGTCACTATCTATTTCCCTTATTACATTCTGTAGTAGTGAATGGTAATGGTTTATACATATTTGCATATGGAAAAGGCACTGTGCCCATTTCAGTGCTATTAGATCATGAAATTCTAGTCATGCAGTTTATAGTCAAGCCATTGGAGAATGATTGCCCTCAATAAATGTAAGAACATGATATGACTTTGTCCTATTACAGAAAATTCTATCTATTTCTATTTCTTGCCTCTTATAAATTCTAAGACAGAAAATTAAAATTAAATTCTGCTTGGTATGTACGAAGATTTTGAAATGCATCTGTCACAGTACATTCAATCTCTTGCTGTGGAGAAGAGGTAGATTGGTCTTAGGGAATAGAAAGAAAAAGGCTGCAGAGGCTAGTGACTTGCATAAATTCATACAAGAAGCACTGTGAGTCCTTGAGTATATATGATAGTGACAACCTTCCAGCACACCCATTTTAGGAAAAAGAGCATCATTAGCTCCGGGTAGGCTGATCCTTGCTGCCAACTGGAGAAAACATCCATGCTTTCTAATAGACATCACAGAGTAAAGGGCATATTTCAGGCAGCACTGATTTACTTGACAGTTTTACCAAAGTTTAGCCTAGTTGTGTTTGATGAAGACTGTAATATCTTTATTTCCTGGCCTTCCCAATGTGCCGTACTGGTTACGTGTTTTCTGACATACTGGTGTTTTGCAGAATGGCTGTGTGCAGAAGGCTGGGAGGAATATCTGTCACAGATGTCACAGATGCCATTTCTCATAACATGTCCTCACATGTCCTCTAGTATAATCTTGCCCACCCTTCTACACAGTGCTGTGATACATAAAGGAAAGACTTTGTATAGATACTTGGTCATTTGTTTTATGGCATTTCTTTACATGATTATTTAGAAAATACATAGACTCAAGAGAGTAGCATTTAAAATCTAATCACATACATTAATTTTAACTGACTGACCTGAGGTGCACTCATCACAACATCAGCTCCATTTGCTTTGGGGTTCTAGTACCATTTTGATGGATTTCTCAATTCAGCTGGCTGTATTTTGTGGCCAAAGCTCTTAGACCCATTTTATAAAGATGTATGTAATGCCAGTATATCTTTAGAGTACAGATAAATATAAAATACTTCTGTAAGTACATAACTCTGTAGCTTTGAGCCCCATAGTAAATATTTTTGAAAGCAAACTATGCAGCTTTGGAATGAACCAGAACTCTTTCTCCTCAGATGTAACAAACTCTCTTTTCAGACTGAATTACATAGCTCACAAAACTGCACAATTTAATCACAGATAAATGTAACTTTCTAGATATAGTTAGATTATTTTATGCCCGTGTTTTTGTCTTTTCAAGATTTTACAGCAGACCACAAATCAAAATAGAAGTCCAGGGTATTAATTATTACTTCTGATTCCCACAGTACCAATTAATGTCAAGTCACTCACCACTGAATAAAATCACAAATTCTGAGAGAAGTCCTTGGCACTAATAACAGCTCAGCAGCCATTATTTTCTTCATATACCCCAAAGAAATCTTGATCAGTTCTTAGGGAGCAATGTGCTATTACTCTCAGCTTTATGTCAATGTAATTTTAAGAAGAAAATAAATATGGCTGTCTGTTATCTGATATGAAGAAATTCAAAGGGTGTATTTTGTGCTCCTGATATTAATTCACACTAATACATTTGTTTAGGAAATTAACTTGATGGTCACACTTTGCTTATGAGAGAATATAACAATAGAAGAAGGTGTGGCATATATGCTTTCAATAATTTATTGCAGGTTGAGCCGTAAAATGGCAGGAAAAGAACAAATTCAAGAACTGGAACATCAACTGATGAAAATGGGCATAGATTTGTAAACAGCTGTGAAGGCTTACAATTAGTTAAGGAACAGCTTGAAACCAGTGAGGAGGAAATGCAGAAGGCCAAGGAAATGAAATTGTGCTATATTAGAACTGTAAATAGTAAACTGACACTGCTTTTTATTTTTTTTAAAAAAGGCATAATACACAGAATTTGCCCTTCTATTTATACCTGTTTATCTTACCACATTTGTAACACAAAATTAAATTATTATACTTTCGGATATTGAAAGGAGAGCAACTGATCTGCACCTGTATCTTTAAAATTAAAAGCAATTCTCACATGTATGTGATGCCTTACTGGCATGGGGAAGATGGGAAGAGAGGAAGAACTAATTTCTGTGTTTATTTGTCCTGCTTTTAGACCCCGTAAGTCTGTTGAAGAAAGTCCTGCTTCCCTCCTGTAAACCCATTTCTTTTACTGGGATTGAGTGGGTGCCAGAAAGATTCCTTTCTAACTGCTAAAAGAAACAGCAATTTTAGGATGTGACAGAGATGACAAGCACTTTTGGTTTCTTGAAAGCAGCATGTGCTTTTAGGTTGTGAGTGCAGATACAGCCTTGACCAGATTCACAGCCCTTTATAAACCTGCAGCAGTTATTGAGATCTCTGAGATTTCCTATCCCCAGGAATACAGCTAGTGGGACTTCCAGAAGCATATCAAAATAGTACACTTTATAGTAATTCAGTAATGGTCCTCTCCTGCCTCTTTCTTGCAAAATTGCTTCCAAAGTCAGTTCTCCATTAGACTTTTCATCCCATTTTCGTGTTAGTTGTCATGTGAGAATTCTGACCAGCCAATTAGACAGTCAGAAACCATCAAAACTGTGCCAGTGGGCTTCTGCTCAGTGAAGTGAGGAAAAGAAGATCAGGTCTTACATGAAAAGAAGATCAGATCTTACCTGTACTCCTTGACATGAATATTTCGGTTGTTCACCACTATGGAAAAATTTCCTTGATCTGTGCTCTAAATTTTTATTTTATAATTCTACAACATAGGAACTATATTGTCTCTTCATTGACCAATTTAGTTGATCTGAAAAACATATGCAACCTACTTCTGCTTACAGTTGGGTTGTTTTACATCTAACACTGAATCTTAATATTGAGATTAATCTGACTCTGTCTTGATAATTTCAGTCTGCCATCATTTAGGTTTGCCCTTGGTGAAGCTTTCTGCTAATGTTTAAACATAGGTATCTTCCATTGTGGGCAGTTTCCTTCATCTGAGTTAGCAAAAAATTATGCAATAATTTTAGTATTTATAAGAAAATCACTTAATATTCATGTACTTTTTAGTCACTGTTTGTAAAGCAGAACATAAAGTCTTATTTTCTCTTCATTTCCTGTGAATTGCCAAAGCTATTTTGCTTGCCAAATTACGTTCATTCTTTCCTAGAAAGCTTGTAAAATAATAAGTCTATTATTCATCTATACTCTTTACTTTCATTCTAGTTTGTACTGTAGTCAGAAAAATTTAATCTACTGTATTGTGGCAAAAATATTCTAAACAATGTACTTAAATTACTAAATTGTTTAATTTGGTTTTATGTCTCATTGTATGCAGGTTATATCTCCTCTGTGTTTTGATATCTAGCAGAAATATCATAATTTTAAGCAAAGAATAATGTAAAATCTAATACAATACAATATGAAATACTGTTCTTCCTCTGTTGCACAGATACCTTTTTTTAATAGAAGTCTGTTTTCCTATAACATCTGTATTTGCTGCAAAGGGAGAGGAAAAAAAGCCCAACACTTAAAACTGGATAAATGCAGTACAACTGAAATTTTTAATTCAAAAAAACTTGTCTTGTTTTTATCATTACTTTATACAGATCAAGTACACACAAGAAGACAGTTATTAAAAGTTTAGTTCAGTTGGGTTTTTTTTTCCAGCAAACTTGCTGTATAGAATACTCTAGTTCAGTAACACACAGTAGGTAAAAAAATAAGGGAAAGAAAACAAATTTGAAAGCATAAAACTGTAGGTGCATGGCCTGAATTTCTAGGAATTTTTTAAGGTCCCAGTAGTCGTTACACTATTTACTGCAAACATTTAGCAATCTTAAAATGGCACAGATGAAAAAAAAGAACTAGTTCCACCAGGAGAAAGAGGAATCTCCCTTGTGCACGCTTGAGCAATGCCTTGGCAGGGTCTGGTGGGACTGTTTTTAACTAATGGAAAGAGAAAACTGGAGTGTATTCCAGAGCTCACAAGTGAATTTCTCCTTTCTTTGACTGAAGTTATTCAGCTCTCTTCAAGAGCTAGGCCTTTTTCTTTTCCTAGATCAGAATACTGATGTCAGGAATGCTTTGTCTTACTCTGTTACTTAAAAATAAAGTTTTCCCTTTTGTTGAAATACACATTTTGGAAATATACTTGATTTCTAATGTACGTTTTCTTTTTCACTACATTTCAATGTTTTAATTTAAGAAGATTTCAAAATTTCATTTAATGTTTGACTTTATTTAGGGGGTTTATGTTATTTTCTAATCTTAAAATTATTTTATTACATGGACATTTACAGCTGATTGCTTCTAGGAGTATGCTAACTTTTACATTTTGTTTTATTGTTGAAATTTTTGGCTTATTATGCAAGTTCACTTATGACAGGCTGTTGCAATTTTATTAAGCAGTAACTTCCCTTAGAGATTTAAAAATAAAATCGTAACTATTATTTACATTATGTTCTGGCTGTGCATATTAGTAGCAGTTACTAACTTTTCTCTATATTAGTCATATGCTGTACATAAACCAAAGGGGAGACACAGGTAATATGCAACTAACTACTTGCACTCCCTAAACCTAGAAATAAAGTTAATTGCACTAAATTTATGGAGGAAAATTAATGGCCTAAATTTGAGAAATTCAGTATTCCATAATGAATATTTTCAGACAATTTGTCCCTTAGAAATAACCTGTTACTGACTGTGTCACTTTATCTTAATTTGTAGTATATTTCTTGGCTTGTGTGCAGCAATATAAGTTTCAGGTTACCTTTCTTCAAATGTTAATGCAATTTTTATACCATTTTATAGCACTTCTACTGTCTTTAAAATTGCTGTAAATGCTTCCAACGGGTGAAATCTGTTGATCCCTAAAGGCAGATATGCATAATCAAGGTGTTTTCATGGGTTTCACTTTGTATTTTTCAGGAGTGGATTTGATGTGTAAAAAAAGTGTCTTTCTTAACCTGAAATTTCTGGTAAAATAGATACTTGTTTACATATCAGAACATCAGTTTTAATCTATGTATTCACTAACATAAAAATTTTCCACTGCAGCTGATATGTTCAGCAAATTATTGTGATTGCATATTAATTGGAAATAGAGATGACTAGTGTTGCACAGCTTTTTATAAGCTCAAAAATCAGTTTGTTCCTATTACCTACTTCATAGTTTTCATTAAATTAAAATTGTATCTGGATTTAACCTTCAAGATATAAAATTATTTTCTCTTGGAGAGTATGAAATCCAAGTAAGAAGATTCAAGCCAAGATATAGAAAGTGTTACTTCTTTAGAGAGATACAAGGAATTATCTTACAATAAAAACTGTATTGATATATAAACACAAAAGCACACACAGCACAGTGCCAAACATACATCACTGCAAGCAGAGACAAACCATAGCACAAAGAGTGTTCAAGACTCTGTAAGCAATTATGAAGTAGTAAATGAAAGAAAAATTATCCCAAAAACACACAATGTGCTAAATAAAAGAACCAGTCAGACCCACTAACTGACAAGAAAAATAAGGAATAGGGAACTTTTTCTCCAAATTCTCATACCATTACCATTGCAGGTAAAGATGGAAATGAGCACAGTGAAGACATATATATATTATCATATATATACATATATCATGACTATTATCATATTTATAATGAGAACAATGCATATATATATATATATATAACAAACAAGCAAGGAAACAAACCAAAGATGCTTTCTGCAAAAGAAAACAGAAGACAGTTTGTAGATTTAGACCATAGAAATAAGAAACACACATCTGATTATCACATCCAGTGTAGTGCAGCCTTGTCCTATTTAAGCAAAGCTCACAGAAGATTAATGAGACTAAAAATAGATATTAATGTTTATTAACAATGGTGAAATAATGAATTTGTAGAATATATTACTCGGAAGTTCTTGAAACATGTTTCTAAAAAATGTTCATCAGAACTTGAGAACAGAAAATCAGTATCCTTGGTCCTCGAGTTTTGTGAGGAGCAGCTTACAACATGGGCAAGAGTGCTCAGTTCTACACATCTCAGAAGGCATTTGGAAGCTATTGTGCTGCCCTAACCTCCAGCAGGGAGGCTGCTGCATGTCCAGGGGTCTTCTTATGTCATAGGCCAAATTTGGCTTTCTCTTTTCTATTTTCTCATTAAGAAAGGCATGATGGACTAGGTAGTGAAACAGTGGACAATGGTCTGTTCAGTGGGGCTGTAGTAGCTCTGTTTCTCTTTGGTGTTGCAGAGATGCAGAAAAACAGAAGAGGCTGGTGGGGGAAAGCTGTGAGATTTATTTCAGAGACAAAGCTGGCCAGAAATTCCCCTTCCAAACACTTTTCCACTGAAGAACAATGATTTACCAGATTTGTAGCACGACTCAGTTCAAGTCTTTTTTGAGCAACACTGCCCAAACTCTTCATTATTGCTTGCAAGTGTGTCCACCTATCTCCTCACTGCTCCACTTGCAAATCTGATCTGCTCTGTACCTCTGTTTCTGAGAGTCTTCCTTTCTTCTGCTTGTGCTGATGTGGATCTGGGCACCCAAAAGCCATGTGTCACAGGTAAAGTGGGAGCTTTAGACAAAGTTTGCTAGACAAGCTCTCCCATTGAGTCCTGAGGTGAAGAAAGGACCTCCTTGCTTTCTAAATTCCTTCTCAGAGGGGAGCCTAAGTGCAGCTGCATCCAATCTTAGCCCCAGACTTTGTCAACAGTTTGTCTAAAGGATTATACAGATGTGATTGAACCTTTGTACAGCTTTGTCCTTCAGGGATTAAGGATGGCAAATCAGATATATTTATGTAAATATATATGATTCATTATGAGAATGATCAGACAAAAATATTTTAATTAGAACTATTTACTACCCAGTATAGGAGCTTATAACAACTGTTATAATACAGTGCACTATAAAGTAATATTGAAGCAATATTAAAGAAATTGTATTAAAGCTGGTGAAAACAATTATTAAGTAGAGATTGATGTTGCTCACCCATACCAAAGACAGTGGGCAAACCTCTTTAGCTCAGCCTCGAGGACTAACCTTGAGGGTCATCTCCACTCAGGAGAGGAGTCTTCACACATACACTACAACTAGACATTTGTTAGAAGACCCTGCTGTTTTGAGATGGACTTTTATAGTATAAAGTGTTTGACTGTCAGTCAGTCTCCAGGCCAGCTCTGTCAGCTCAGCAGCTTTAGATAAGTTAGTAGTAGTGTCATTTGTTCGTTCCTTTACCAGGTTTATCATATCTTCATCTCACTTTGAGGATGTTTAGCTTTGGAATTGATGAGTCAGACTGGTTTCAGCATTATCCAACACCAAAAGCAGCATGACACCCCTCCTTCTTCTTTTGCCACTGGTTGTTTGGCAAATAGGGCATTGTTCAAGTTTCTACCCCGTTCCAAGGCAGAACATCCTGCTACACCATGGTCATCTAGTGCCTGGACAATACCATCAGAGGAACTAGTAATGATCTATCTGACCATCCAGGACTTGTATGATATGTCTGTTCTAGTTAAGTAAACAATGCCAATGGGTTCAAGCACTTTCTCAAATGCAACTCTCCATGAGCTCTTTGATGCAGGTTTGACTTGTGAAAGAAATTTTCTCCCAGGCATTGCCTTAGCCTGGTTGAGGGATGACACAGGGATTACAAACTACCTATTTTGGAAGGGAAGACAGTTTGCCAAGTGGAGACAAGACACACCATGGTTTTGATGAGGGACATTTCATTCAATAATACAGACATACCCTTAAAGCTCACTGCTCCAGGACACCCAAGGGATAGATGGTGCCTGATTTCCAAGTTATTCTAATATTTTTCTCTTTTAAATAGACTGTTCTTTAATGTACATGACTGTTCTCATTAATCTCCGTATAAATGACTGTAAGGCTAGATACGCACCAAACTCACAGGAAGTAGCTGTGACATATGTCAACATACTACAGTTGCCTTTATCTCATCAGCTGAAATATTGAAAAAACATATTTACCTCAGGACCACATGCGTACACTCTGCCTTGAATCAAACCATCTTCGTTGCTATCAGGACTGAAGATAGCTTGGTTACTAATCGCTCTTCTGATTACAAAAGTGACATACCTTTAGAATAGAGAAGAGTAAAATTGAGGTAAAATTATTAAACAGAGTTATTTTCAAATTTCACTTGAAAAGTGCTCAGTGTCTAAAAAGATTGTGTAGAGCAGAATTTAATTTTATACCCTAACAGCCTCAGTATATAGCAGCAAATTTATAAGTTCTATCCTTGGCTCTGATACAAATGCCTTCTGGTGTTGGTTAATTCACTGTAGCTGACTTGATCACGGAAATGCTACAAGATGCTGAAGACAGGGTTTATTGTTACAGCATCATAGGTATTTATGAAAAACAATTCACTATAAGTTTTACGTTCCCAACTGTTTACAAACATATTTACTACAATTATCAAAATTTGCAGTAGCTCATGCCCTGTAATATTTGCGCTTTCTATTCTCCACATATTTTCTCTATAGCATGTGTGAAGGACCAGACATAAGCATGTTCTGTCTCAGACATTCTGACTGTGATGACAGGTAAGATGTGATCAGAGGAGAGGTCCCTGTGAAGGTGGGGCGGCATGTGCTGACCCAACATCCCGCTTCACCTGGAGACTCCTGCTCAGTCATCCACACCCTGTATCCAACTGATTTTCTCCTGGAAGGAGGGCTTAAAGGGCTGTGCACATGTGAATGGAACAGTGTGAAAAATCTATTTTACATAGGAGACTACACCAGGTTAACTAAAAAGAGAGCAGATCAGGACCTTCATGCATGCTTTTTCCTTTTTTTCCCCTTGTTTTTCAGTGGCCTGAAACACTATACCTGGAGGCTAAAATTTTGATTCAGCTTTACCCTCAGTCCATTTATCTCATAGAGTGAGTTAGCTCTGAAAGCAGATGTTGTCTGCAGCACACGGTGAGTATCAAGGCTGAAGGGACAAACTGCCATGGAATAGGAAAGGTCAGCCTCAGGTCTGTGGAATTAAATTGTATAGGCTTGTTTTGGGACTGTGCTTTTATCTCTGCAGCTGCTCAGCTCTGAGGGATTAGTAACATTAGTAGGAGAAGGCAGAAGATGGGCACATGAGTTTCCTTGCAATGCCTGGATACTGCTTGTGTATGCTTTGGCTGGGAATCACTCACATTTCCTGCTCCTTCTTTCCAACCTCCAACACCCAGCATACATCTCCATGAGTCACCTGTCTGGACACATCATTCTTCACTTGTCTTACTCATGGCTGGATTTATTTCTTCTTATTTTTTCAGTCCTTTTGAAACAGGTACTTTTGACTTTAATCAATGTGAGGTACTGTTGCTGTTAGTTGACTCCTCTGTTCTTACGTCAAAATTAGTCAATATTTCACGGATCTGAATATGTAGAAAATAGTACGGACAATATGTTTTGGCATGAATATATTGACAATATTGAGGGGCTAGAAAGAACAGAATGTAAAACTCTCAGGGGAGGGAAAACAATCTTTTTAAAAGCTGTAATTGTCCACTATATATTCCTATATGAAGGAAATGTTTGCAAGATACTTCATTGGTATTTTCTATAAATCAATAAGTAAGTCTCCAGACTTTCAGTATAAGCCTCTAAATCTACTCACATTAATCTGAGAAAGACAAGATCTTGAAAGGACTTGAAATTAATAAGTTCCTGTGTGCTCTTTAAGAAGATGAATATACGTTTGTTACCTGGTAGTAATTTTATGCAAGTATATGTAAGAGAATGCAAGGTTTAAGTATGACCACAGGTTTTGCAGCTGTATGATCAAAGGTCAATAGAATAGTTTCAGTTCCAGCTGGAAGGTACCAAGGTTGACCAAAAGTTCATGTTAAGTGACCATGTATGACCAAAAGCATGTTAAGTTCTTTGTCCCAATGCCTCTTAAACACTGATAGGCTTGAGACAGTGACCATCTCCTAGTAAACCGGTTTCAGTGTTTGACCATCCTCTTCGTAAAGAAATGCTTCCTAATGTCCAGTCCCTATGTCCCCTGATGTGCTTTGTACCATTCCCATGCATACTGTCACTGGATCCCAGGTAGAAGAAATCAGCACCTTCCTTTCTACTTCCCTTCAGTAAGCTGTAGAGACGAATGACCTCACTCCCTCAAACTCATTTTCTCCAAAGCAGCCATTCCAAAGTCCTCAGCTGCTCCTTATAGGACATTCCTTCCAGTTCTTTCACCAGCAAAGTTGCCTCCTCTGGACGCATTCAAGGACCTTCACATACTCCTTAAATTGTGAAGCTCACGCAGTACTCCAGGTGAGACTACACCAATGCTGAATATAGCAGCATAGCCATAATCTCTTTGACTGGCTGGGTATGCTGTGTTTGATGCACCCCAGGATAGGGTTTGCTCCTTGGATGCTGAGGCAAAATGCTAACTCATTGAGCCTGCTGTTGACCAGCACTCCCAGATCCCTTTCTCCAGGGCTGTTCTCCAGCCACTCCTGTCCCATTTCATACTTGTGCCTGGTGTTTCTCTAGGTGTAGAATCCAGCATTTAGCCTAGTTAAATTTCATGTCATTGGCAGGTGCCCAATGCTCCAATAAAACAGATCCCTCTGCAGACCCCTTTGTCCTCTGACAAAATCACCAACACCTTCCACTTTAGCATCATCATCAATAGTATTGTTATAATTATTATATAATAATTTGAAGTTAAAAAGTTAGCATTAAATATAATCATTATATAATATTTTTTTAAACTATTTCCTCCTCTTCCTCCTGCATTAACATAACATCCTCACATATGGTGATCAGACTAATTCTATCACCAAGAATTATTAATTTTAATATTTTAGAAAGAATATCAGAAGGAGATAACAGTTCTGCAATATATATGTGTTACAATTTTCAGTGATATGAGTAGCAGAACTGTGTTTAATAATTTGGTAGATTTTCTTCCATTAATTTTTACAATTGTTTTTGAACTCATATATTTTTTCATGCATATTATCTTACTGAAGCCATCTCCATCATTTAACTGTGCTTTATGTGGAAGAGTGTTTTTCAGACTGACATATGAGAATTTCATCTGTTGCCTCCTCTTTCTTGCATTCTGAGACACTGCATAAAATCCCAGAAACAAAAAAAAACCAAAAAAACCCCAAACCCCAAAAACTCTACCAAAAAACCCCACCAAGAAACCCCCCAACAAACATGTTTCAACTTTCTTGGACATTTGTCATTTGATAGACCTTTATCATGTTAAAAATCATTTAATTTCTTTTCTTAGGATGACAGAAATGGCATGATTTTGGTCACTAAGCTCTCCTACTTTTGGTGATTTTGTTACCTTTCTCTGTACTTTTTCTGAGTTAAATTTTATTCTCATTTTTTTGAGCAGGGGAACAAAAATAAACACAATATCCCTGTTCCAGGAACATTGTGTATTCTACAGTGCCACAACATTGTTTTCTGATTAGTTCTCCATTCCTTACCTAATAAATCGTAATACTCAATTTGCTTGTTTGACTGCTTCTGAACATTAAGATGATTACTCTATTTTCATAGAATAATGTATTATAACTCTGGAATGTCTTTCCTCTGTCGTATAAGCTAGTTCAGAGTCCTTCACTGTGCATACAAAGTTAGAATTGATTTTCTCCTTATTTTTTCCCATGAGTATCACTAACAGTAATACTGTTCAGCCTGTGAATCTAATCACCATAAAATATCATTAAGGCTAATTGAACATTTATATAGATAATCACAAAGCTTACCCTGTAATATTAGAAAGGGAAATAGATAAACTCTCATACTTTTGGACAGAGCTGTTTGCAATAACGAAATTAGGTTTTGTAGAACTTTCCCCCACCCTTCCAGTTAGTTAGGAGTAAAACCTAAGAATTTCTAAGTCTTCTGTAACAAAGGTAAGAAATGCTAAAATTTCTGGCACTGAAAAACTTCAGCAGGTTGTCACACATCTACTCAGTTTCACTGTTGAGCATTCATTTGAACGAGGGAATGGATAAGCAGTCAGTATTTGAAGCCAATCTCTAAGGAAATGTTACAGAAAAATGCTGGAATAATATCTAGAGAGATAAATGTGTACATTTTGACTGATTGCTATATTTTTCTATTGATAGAATCTGAGAAGAGTTTGCTGTAACTTAATTATTCAACTAGTGTATGCTATGAAGTATTTTCATATTTCTGTAGCATGCCTCGTGTGACCCATATTACAGATAGGGCACCAAACAAGAAAGTCTTATATAGACGTTGGTGTAAAAAATGTTATGTTACAATTATACACTTGTGATGAAGTCATTGCCTTTGATCAAAACAAGAGGGGTATGGATAAAGGATTTTGCAGCATATTTTGAAGATAAAACATAGTTTGCCTTAATATTTTCTCTTGTCTAACCTGTTGATGGACCTGTGATTCTGTTTCACAGCTGTGTATCCTTGACTGAAAACACTTAATCCATTGCTGTCATGAAACACAGCGAAAGTTTCTATTATGTTATAATGTTAAACATGATTATTAAGAACCTCTATGAGATACTACCTCAAATTAGTTGAACAAATTGAAATTCTAATTGCTAACAATGATCTAGGCATACAGCATATGACGCACTGGAACAAATGCCCTCATTAACTTATCTAGAGCTTTGAAAGTAATCTTTCATGAGAAAATGCAAGAGGAGATGCTTATTACCTTCAATGTCACAAGCAATATGTTCTAATTTTGGAGAGTATGATTTGAGAGAGAGATAAGAATGAAAGATAAGCTATTTTATGGTAGGAAAACAGAAGAAGAAAAGGGGATTATGCTCCTTTCAGTATAAATATTGGATGACTTCAAAGGATTTTCAATTAAATACATGGATTTAAATTGAGGTCGAATTATACTAAACATAATAGGTGGGTCACACATAACCATACCTGTAAAAAATGTAATTAGATAGAGCAGATAATTCTTCAGAATTAAGATATTCTTTTAAATATGGAAGCTAATTGTCTTTTTCAGCTTCTCAAGCAAAGTGTTTTCTGGGTCATTCTTTCAGGGACCAATTTAAATATTAAAAATGAAAACCATGGAACACAAAATGTATTTTCTTGATCTACCAATCTCTTTCCTATAAACTTCTGATGACAAGGCTGTGACGGATGGCCTTGAGGCCTCCTTTGTCCATCCTACTTTATGATCTTAAATTAAGTCCAGATCACGTCTTCCA
>NW_008669841.1:31859-33469 GCF_000695815.1 Acanthisitta chloris | reverse complement strand
TTACAGACAGCAAATAGGAGGCTGTGCTGTGGGTTTTGAGACTCTGAGCAGCTAAAGTCTCCTCAAGCTGTCCTTAATAACACATAAGCTTTAGCACTAGTTTCAATGTTAGTCATATTTAAACGTGTATACTTCTAGGTAAAATGAATTAGAATACAGCATGGACTCATGCAAAATTGACTATTCCAGTACAACTTGATGTTTTTATTTAATAAGTTGGATTATTTTTAGGTGAATTAAATTAAGTAAACCTCATTGATTTGTATATTGGAAATATACTCAGTAAAACATCACATAGAGGGTGGCAGCTATTTTGAAGCTTGGATAATCTGTTCCAGGTGTACTTATGTAGGGGTGGAACTTGAATAGCTTGTTCTTTTCTGGATGCCATAAGGCAATCAACACATTCATGTACAACTATTTGAAATAGCATGGAACCTATGGGAGATCCAAGCTTCCCTAGAGCAACAGCTGAAGATGTGGTGGATATGCTAGAGCTTCAAAGTATTGTGAGGCATTTGTATTTACACAACCAAATCTCATCTTTCTTTTCTACTTTAAAGTGTATAGACTCTACCCCTAAGCTCTACTAGCTGTATTGACTAGGACTTCATGTACTGCAGTTTGGCCTTAAACACCCAGAACAGATGCAGGCAACTTATATAGACACTGTCTCAATCTGAAGTTTTACCTCACTTGATAGTGACAGTGGGGAAAGTTTTAGGAAAATTGGAGGATGCAAGGGTTAGGACAATAGTTTTTAGGAGAATGTGCATCTATTTAATGTAAAACCATGAAAACAAATAGAAATCAATGGGTTTACCTTACAAAAAAATAGGCTTACTGAACCAAATTTTGCTTGAGAATTGTAGTAATGACCTTTAAATATTTGCTAATGGAAGCAAGTAGTAAAATAAATTCGAAAGACACTGTAAATGACAAGAAAGATCAAGAGTTCTACAGGGTGTTTTAGATGACCTTAAGAAGGACTGAGATATTAGTAAGAGAGTGGAGTAAAATAGTGCAAAATATCTGGTCACATAATCCAAGAATAGTAAGTATAATTTCTGGTATTGACCAGGAAATAATCATCTGGAAATGTTAAAGGACAAAAATGACTGAAGGACAGGGTGATTCTGAATCACTAATAGGGTATGGCAGTGAAAAAGAAAATATTCTTAAATGCATGAGAATATATATTTCCAGTAGAACCAAGAAAGTATTCATGTCATGCTAGCCAATGAACACATATATTTAAAGGGTCAAAACATGGTTCTATCTGCTTAAGAAAAATTAATTCAGACTCTAAGTCTGCGGTAAACCGTCACTCAGATAGCCAAGAACATCAGAAAAAAACCCAGTAATTATATAAAATGTATATTCTTTATATGTACATTAAAAGATAAAAGATCAGTGAGTAAGGAATCATAGAATATAAGGGTCGGAATGGACCTTACAGATCATCTAGTCCAACCCACCCTGCCATGGGCAGGGACACCTCCCCACCAGATCAGGTTGCTCAAGGCCTTATTCAGCCTGGCCTTGAACACTGCCAGGGTTGGGGCAGCCACCACTTCACTGGGCAACCTGTTCCAATGTCTCACCACCCT